>NW_025110265.1:0-276338 GCF_011392965.1 Frieseomelitta varia
CCCCCCTCCCCCCTCCCCCCGCGCGCTTTGGTTTACAGAAGCTTTCATTATGCATGTGCGCCGGCGGAGAATGGGCTCTGTGCCGCGGCAATTTCACTTCGCAAACACTGGTAAATCTCGAATGGAATATTCGATGCGCCCTAGACGGCTGAATTTCATTTTTCCTTAATGGAGTTCGCTATACCGTGGCACGCTGTCACTGTACCGCCGGTATTTGCATGCTTAAAGGCGGTATCGATAAGGGTTTGTTGTCAGAAATTCTCGATTGTCTTCCGAAAATTTATTATCGTCGAGGAATATACTCTGCGATTTAAGAAGAGTGGTTGAACGGTTGTTTATCATCAGACCTGAGGTATTTTCATTAAAAAACATCGTGAATAAATTGCATCGCGATAATTTTATTCTTGGTAATATTATCCTTGGGTACATTACCAGGCAATTGAATTGACGTTCGAAAGCCAATGCGCAATGTATAAAGTTTAACTTCTCTTTTGTTTCTGCAATGTAAAAATTTCGCTTACAGTTCTTTTCATAAAATTCCGTTTCCTGATATTGGAGCTACAAAAGAAAATTCCAAGGATTCGCTTAATACTGTTGTTGGATTTTGTAATTTCAGGAAATTTCAAAAAATTTGATTATTCATTATATTATGATAAATTGTTGCTTGGTTTTTAATGAATAAGGTTCTTCAAAATTGATGGAAATATTTTTAATATGAATGCGAGCAGTGATATTTTAATACTAATGAATAGTGCTATATCTATGTAACAAGCTAACAAAAATGTGTCATTATTAAATAATTATGTATAGGTATATAATAATAATTACTGTGAAATAAACATATTATTGTCTATAAAAATAGTTTACATAAAAAAGTAGCAAATTTTTCTAGTTATTAATTTGTACATTTTGAAACAATTCACTATTGTTACTATTGTTATATTAATTAACAAAAGCATCCGGATATTTATGAACAGTATTCTTCGTTAATTCTTCGTCCACGAAAGTATCAACTTGGACTTATCGAGATATCGATCGCGTCTAGACTAGACATCAAAGTTATCGAAAACTTTGAGCTTGATGCTCGAAGGATGACCTCGTAACTTTCATCGTTTCCTGGATTATTGAATGCTTCTAACGTGTTGTATAATGCGAACATCTAGTCACGATATTAAGCCCATTGAACGTCCATCGGATTTTTCTTTTCGTCTCGTCGAACAGACATACACGTGTATCTCACACGAGATCCGTGTAACTAGCACAAAAACCGTCGCGATTTTCGTTTCAACAAATTTAAATACATAAAGGCGTTCTATGGACGTAGAACGTTTTATTTCGACGAATTCCGCCTGCCGAAAAACACAATTTGTCTTTTATTCTTTACGTAAAATCCGCCCATTGTCAACGTTGTGATTTTTCTTTCGTTTTTTTTTTTTTTCTTTTTGTAATTCCTTTGTCTCTGTCTTTTTCCCTCTCTTTTTTTCTACCGTATCGATGTTTCACGTATCCTTTACTTTCAGTCGCAAAAAAAAAAAAGAATCCTGGGAAAAACGAAATCCTCGACAACGAACGCCAGCTGGACGTTCCATAATCGATATCGGTCGAATCGCGTCCGATTCGGAAGTATAAGTCTCTAACGACGAATTTCAGTGTATTTCGAGCCGAAACAGAATGTGAAAAAAAGCAAAAACAAAAAAAAAAAAAAGAAAGAAAGAAAGAAAAAAATGGAAGAGAAGGAAGAGAACGCGTTTAACGGGCCGACGAGAGATATATTCGCGGAGGATAGCCGTCGGACAAAGTTGACGGCATATTTCGCCGACTGTCCGACGTTGAAACATGCTCGGCCACGCAGTTTTCATCGTTCAGTGGCGATTTCGCGCAGAGCTTTTGCCGAAAAAGTTTTCGCATTTCCGCGGATACGTCGGTCCCCTTTGTTTCGCAGTTCCCCCCTTTCACCACCTATCGCCGTTCGAAAACTGGAGCGCTCGAAGCATCGATTAAACTGCGATTATTCAACGGCGTAGCAGGTGTGAAAAGTTCCCTTAAAATTTATTTAAATCGGTCAGCGATAAATTACCAGCGCCCCCGGGTCGCGGTAAACCGTCTCGTCTCTCACTGTTCCTATTCGTATGGACGTTTTCATTATCGCGGTGGATTGTCGTCGCGTGTACGCTTTATTCTCGTAATTGCTGGCCGTAGATTCGAGGATTTGAAATATCAAGTTGCCGTGGAGCGATGCCCGCTGTAACGGATTTGGGTTAGATCCCAGCAAAGATTCTTGCAGTTGTGAAATATAGCTGTTTGGATGGTAGGGAATTGCAAAACCTCGTTCGTTAAAATGGTGAAATACCTCAACGTTTCGCAGCTGTAATATTATCGCAAGATTTTCTACTTTATTGATTTTATTTTATTCTTCAATCGAGTTGAAAATTTACGGAGTTCTACGTATTTACAAATTATTGTTAAACTTCATCGTTTCTTGAGCTGAATTTTTATATAATAAAATATTCTGCATGTAGTTATTGAAACACGAATAATTTAGATTTACAGATGAACAGGTACAATTAATTTTTAAACGATTTACCTCCTTGATATATTAGAACTTTCAATTCCTCCGTGACTTTGTACAAATTCAATTTATTGGAACGAATAGAACCTCTTACTAACTAAATCTTTGTTATTTGAACAAGAAATCCTTTTACATAAACATCCATTTTATTCCACGACAGATTCAAAGTGAACGCAGTTTTAATTATTCAACGTTACCGGAATTTCTTCATCCCGTCTTGCGTAACTAAGAAATAATTAACGACGAATAAACCTGCTGTTATTTGAATAGGAATCGGGGTTAATAAGCTACATAAAATAACATCGCATCGAGCAGAGGTTGAATGTTTCATGGAATGGGTTAAACGTGATACAACAGACGCAGAGAAATTGTTGCTCCGGACGTGATTTTGTTTCTTGACGTTGTTTGCTCAGCGCTGCGTGCTGTTTCCTCTTCCACGGAAGATTAGTTGATCTTATGCTAACGATTGTTTGCAGTGGAAAATTCAAACTGCTTGTCACTACCGCGATGAAACTTGACCGCATTTAGCGTTTGTGCAAATGACTAAACCGGATTGTACATATTGAAATTAAATTCAACGTGTAATAATTATTCTGCCTATTTCGTGACGATTAATCCGTCTCTCATTTCTGAATGTTTTTAATTTAAAATCTTCAGGAGTTCGACAAAGGGCAGGTGTACAGCGAAGTATTATACGATGAGAAATTCAAATATCAGATGAGAATTTATCGCATAATAAAAATATTATTAATGACAGCAGAAGACTTCAAATTTCACAAAGTATTTAAGATTTTCGCTTATTGCTTTGCACTTTCCTAGGATGAGAAATTCAAATATTATGCTATAATACTATAATACTATAATATTATAAATTATTATACAATTAAAATATCATTAATATCACATTATTAACGACAGCAGAGGACTTCAGATATCACAATCAAAGAAAATAATCGTACCTCAGTTAACTCGTTCAACAAAATTATCAATTGATTTGTAAATCGAGCCAACTTCGATTTCCGAGACGTTATTCGCATTTCTACGTAACGCAGAATAACTTGAAAATTAAATTCAAGGGCCCTCCTACAGCCTACTTCCTGATTACGTTCAATTTGCCGCTATGTACCTTGCACGTTCCGGTTCCATCCGAGCGTCCGACAAATTTCCTCGTCAAACGAACATGTCCACGACACGGTGGTGGCCAGCCCATCTCGGAATACGCGAGACGTCGCGTCCATCCGTGTACGAAAGTTCGTGTACGTGGCCCGCATCGAGGACTGCGGTGGGGTCGGCGGTTCGAACTCTAGGCGTCGGGGCGACGAAAATCGGATCGTCCCATTTCCAGATTGAGTTTGACTTGTGGAGGTTGTCTCGGAAGGGGATCGAGCCGGATACGTCCTCGGTTTCCTCCCCCTCCCCCCCTCTCCCCCCAACCGGCAAATATTCGCGCGATAAGCCGATACCGGCATTATAAATGTATAAGTCGTCGCTTTTTCATCCGGTTTATCGTGTTTAACCGCGGGCTTTGAAAAAGGAGCGACTCGAACGACTCCGTGGTTGGTCCTCGCAGGCTGATGTCGCCTGGAAGCTTTAAAAGACCAGGGGAGGATCGTGACTGGCAGAAAAATCGCGTCATTTCCTACCTAATAGATTCGCGAGCAGGGTCTAATTCCGAAACGAGCTCTTGTGTAAGATAAGCCCGGCGTAAATCGGAGCGACTCCTTACGAGACTTTTGTGGGGAATTTAAAGGTACAAAGTGCGTGCGTGTAGATTCTATAGAAATTACACGAAATATCCAATATTTAGCGAATAGAAATTTTTCCGTTAGTTGTATTCGGAGAAACATCCGAATGCATAAAATTCTGAGTAATCCGACTTGCATAAAAAATTGTGTTTCATTGAATTAAATTAAATTTCGAAACTAAATTGATATTCAGGAATTTGTTCGTACTTTGGACAATTAACAAGTAGCGTGAAATTCTATTAGAAATAACGACATTGTTCCACGAGTTTCATTTCCTCGGTAGCTTAAAGCTTCAAAAGTCTGGCCGGATGTCACGGTGATTGACGCCTAGCGAATTTTTAAGACGATTTACTAAAAGAGCACGGAACGAAAAAAGGCCAAAAAGAGTGAAGTAGGAAGAGAGAGGGAAAGAAGAAGAGAAAAAGAGAGAGAAAGAAAGGGATGCGAAGGAGAGCAAGAAGAGCAGGGGTATGAGAAGAAACGGTTCTATTTATTGACAAGTGCTCCGTATCGAGATCCACGGATCGCTTCGAAATGGAGGCAGAATCAATCCGTGCCGTTCCATCGAGCATCACTGTCATTCACTATAAGCTTTAATATCGACGATTCTGGTATAGCTGCAGCTTTTCCCTCCCTCCCCAGTTCTTCCAGCTCAGGCAGCAGCCGCTGCTTTTCCATCTCCATCTCGCTGCGCGTACGTATCTCTGCGATTATCTGTACACTATACCTCGTCCCCTCGTGCATGCACGCGCGCGCGCGCGTGACCATGTGTGCGGATGAAAAAGAAAAAAAAAATTGAAAAAAGAGAGAAAGAGAGAGAGAGAGAGAGGTTCGACCGAGCTCGCGTAAAATCGCGCCGGTGCAACCGGAATTTTCACGGATCATTTGGCTGATGGCATATTCGGCGGCGGCGGCATTCCCGGCATATTCGATAACCGTTCCCACAAGCCTGGCAAGCCCGGCAGCAGCCGGCAACCAACGAGGGACAGGTGTGCGCGCGAGCGTGAAAGAACGCGCGGCCTCCTCCCGCTTGTATACGCGCGCCTGTTCCCTCGCTTCGCATTGGCACGCCATAACCCTGCTCCCCCTATAAATCCGTGTCCCCAACCCTTCCCACCCTGTCCCTGTTTCATGATAGTCCGTCGAAAATATTCGATCGAGCGAGCAAACTACGAAGACTCGTTGACCTGCGAAACAAGTGCGCCAGGCGGAGATTGGAGATGTTAGAGGGGGATGCGTCTTGGACACTGGGGCTGATAATAGGGATTGCACAGAAGGAAACTTTTAGCGAACGTTCAACGTGAGAGGATCGGTGTCAGCGGGTTTCGAAGCGAGAGGGTCTCGACACCGAGCTAGGTCGGAACGAATTATTTGTTCACTCGGCGAAGACGAAAGGAAGCAACACGTGGTGGTGCGCTTCTTGGGATGTGTTCACTAAAGATCGTGTGTCGCTGTGTAGGCGATAAATCAGCTGGTGGATTGAACAGCTACTTGATTGGTATTACGGTGTTATTATAGGTAGAAAATAAATCGTGATTCTGGGTGTTTATGATTTGTTCGGATGTTCGACTAGTTAGGGTGGATGTCTAGTCGAGAGTAGTTTGAAGAGAATTGGTGGAAACATGGTATGATGGCAGGTGAAAGTTTAACTTTTTATTATATGATATTAATTAGTAACTTCTACGTTAAATATTTTTTTTTCTTACAGCATTAATCGTATATTTCGTATAAGTTCCATAAGAGACAAGTTGATCAACTCTGTTTTTTATTAATTTCTGAAATTATATAAATGTACGATTAACATACGATTACAATTTAAAAATAAAACAAATGACTTGCTGTCATAAGTTCGCTTATTGTAAGACGGTGATATAAAAAAATAACAAATTTTAATGTAAATTTAAAGAATACTATTTTCTTTTGCCTTTTTTTATTTTGATTTATAAAGTTAATCAATGTGACTTCTGAAGGGCTCGTAGAATTCTGTATTAACTCCAGAAATGTAAAATTTCGCAATATGAATGCAAAAGATTGTTAAAGAAGTTTGATAAACGTGACAGAAAAATGGCAAACTATTTCATATAATTATATTGTATAAAATATAAACGTACACAGTTATCTTTTCAAATTTAATATTTGAGATAATGCTTCTTAAAAATGTTACAATCATTATTCAAAATCATCTCGTTTTTCCGCAAGCGGCTTAATGCTTACAAACGAGGCTGTATATCTGACAAAACGAATTAGCAGAAATTTTCACGAGTCGGTTAATGAAAGAGTATACTACGACGATCGTAAATAACATTTATATTTGCAATGTATGCATGTAACTTTATCCGCGGATTTATATCAATATATTCTTGTTTATATTGCCTGAAGGAATTACCAGAATGAGAATTACAGGATTACATTACGCAATGACATTCGAAAGCGTTAGCCACATGCAATTCTTAATCTGTTGTAATACCTGTTAAAATTCTTACCGACACGATCGCAATTAATTACGGAAATTTAATATCCGGGAGTTTGAACGTTCGATAAAAATCGCAAGAAGCTAACCCTCACGTTTGCTCGGACGGCGAAGTACAAAGAACGAATTAGCATTCACCGAATGTTAAGCTGAAAATCCGAGCCACGAGAGACGCGATATTTATAATTTCCATCGAGGAAACGGCCATTAAAGGATTAAATTACCTCTACTAAATTTCTACAATATCGTATCACTTGTTCCCAATCTCCTTCATCTCTAATATGCTCGATCTTCTTTCTTCGTCCTTGTCTTCCTTCTTTCTCCTTTTTTTTTTTACCAGCGGTTATTTATTTTTTCAAACGGTTTCGTCTGCTTTTTAAACCGGTACAGTGGCTCACGAAAGTACTCGTACGTCTAGTATAAAAATATTTTTACAAATATATTGTGCGTGTGTGAAACATTTTTAAATTTTAGTGCTGCAATAATGATGTACATTGGTAAAATTTGAAACAAATCTGAAAGTGTATATAAGAAATTGTGAGATATTCGTTTGATACAAAAATTAATTTAGAGCAGTAAGTTATTGATAATATTGAGGTTTATTAACCATAAGTATCACGATTTTTCATTCTATCATTCTTTTTCATCTTTTCCTTTTCTTCTACGTAGAAATGAGAAAATATTAATGCAATACCAGCATCGCATCGTGTATGAAGTTATGCTCGATTTTAATGTTAGACTAATATTACATAAATGTTAAACTAATATACATATTACATATACATATTACATAAATGTTAAACTGATATACGCCAATATTACATAAATAGTTGTATCATAGTTAATTGTATATTTATGGTGTATTATTTTTTTCAACACTATATATCTGCACAATCTGCGAGGGGCGGAAAGGATTTCAATTAAAACGAGCCATTCTTTTGTAACTCACGAAATATATTTTTCAATTGTAAAGATAAACAATGAGAATTTCATGGTTTGAAAATGAAACTCTTTGCAGAATGAAAAATTCCCTCAATTACGCGCATAATGATTTCAATTCGCCGGCAGTATTAACAAAAAATCCTTCAATTGTACAACACCGGCAATACATTAATGGTTCTTCAGTCCCAGAACAAACGCACTGTGAGACAAAAGATTCTTACAAGTGTCCAAAAAAAAAAAATACTTTCACGAACCATTGTACAATCCTGCGCGTATGCTCCGGATATTTTCGAGCTTGTTAGCCGAAAACGCATACTTCGCAGCGTTACACGGTCGGCTGTTAGTCTTCTGGAGCGCGATGTAATAGTCGCTCGTTTCGCGTCTAATTAGCAAGACTGTTAGTTCTCGTCTGGCACCGGCGCGTACCACGCGCAACGTTTCCGGTTTCGCTCGCACACACGCTCGAATCTCCTGGAATTGGGTTCCACGAGCTCGCTCGTGGACCGGGGCGCATTGACTGCCGTCATCGAGATTGCCGTATTATCGGGGAAATTTAATTAGCTCCGACGTGGGTCGAACGTTCCGGCGGAATCGCGGAAACGAGAGCTGGTCGTCGACGTCGTCGTCGTCGTCGTCGACGACGAGCGATGGGAACGCACGTACGCGAGCGGATAATAAAAGAAATCGAACGGTCCGTGAACGTGGCTCGAATATCCCAGTGTTCACGTGCGGATAGGAGGCGAAGGGGAGAAGGGGACTAAGTCGTCGAAAGTGACCGCGTCGTAAATTCTTTTCACTTACAGGCCGGCCGGATCGTATTGATTTATGGAGACGATACCGATTCTCGATGGGGGCAACTTTATAACTCGATTAGCGTACGTACGTACGTATCGATTCGTGCACATTCGCTCGTTCATTATTCGGCATATATCGTCTTCGAATTGACAGCGCGAAGGGTTTAATTCTTTTACCCGGACGGGGGAAATTCATCAGGGACGTGGCTCGAGTCGGGAATACACTGAATAATAGAAGCTAATTTTTCACGGTACGTTCACGTGTGTCTCGCGTGAGAATGGAGCCCCGTCTTTCCGCGATTCGTACGATTAACTTGATCAAATATTACTCCCCTTCTTTCTCTCTTTCTCTCTTTCTCTTGTTTCGTAGAAATTAGCGTGGAAAGTCTGAAGATAAATTGGATACCTTCCTTGCCCGTCAACGTGCCAACGTAGACGCCTCGCTAAATAAAAAAAGAGGTGTAGACGAGAAAGGAAAAGAGAGCAGGGAGAGAAAGGAGAGACTGTCCGAGGTGTCAGTTCTACGGACACGATCGCGATAGCTCATTCTCGAATAACAAACGCGGCCGGGATGCTCAAGGTGGGCAAGACGATGACGGTATTTGGTGTGGCGTGTGACGGCGACGGTAACGATCGCAGGTCATTAGCAATGCTAATGCACCTTTCGACTGATGAGGCAGCGTAATGCCTCTCTGGTCTGCTGGGCTTCCACTCGGGCGCATTTCTCAACCAGGCTACTTTGGAATGGCCGAGCCGTAAGGCCGGTTCTCTCGGTCGGTTGGTTGCCCGGGCTCCTATCCGTAAATTTTCCCGAGACTATTGGCTTCCTATTGCGATCGAACTCTGTAACTATTTTCCAAGAAATTAGGATAGCTCGATAGCGTAACACCATCGCGTGAGACAGAGAGTTAGACTTGTAATTGTCTCGTTTCGACCCGGTGAACTTTGATCATGACAAAGAGAGAGAGAGAGAGAGGCAAATTTTTATTCATTTAGGTATGTTTATTATACGATATATTATATTTACAGAGAAATGATTGGTACTTTGTTTATCTTTTATCTATTTTTGGTTTTATCTTTTACATTTGTTAATTCTTTCATGACGTAGTTACAGGAGAGATGTCGAAATTGTTTTATATTATATTATATTAATGATACTTATATATCGTGTTAGTAGTTAAATTATATATTATATTACATGAGAACTTCGGTTAAATCGTGATATTAACAATTTTTTTTCGAATATATACGACACTAAAAATTCATAACGAAATTTCCTTTCTACGAACTGTCAGTCGAAAAAATATTAACTCATTTTTATGTCGGGACATAAAATTATGGAGGAAATTGACTACTGGAGATAGATTCGACGGAATACGTTACAATATAACTTTACTCGCAGTTTCATTTTCATTTTCCTTTGAGTTCATTCGTTCCAATTCACTTACACTAATTTAAATTACGATTTTAATCAAATATTACATCAAATTACTATCGTCGCTAATAACTGCATAACCATGTGAAAGTAGTCTCTCAAAGAGTTTTCGTATCGAATTTTCGCATTTCATTTTCGTGCTATCAAATTTTTATAGTCATACGAAAGTGCCACTAAATGATAGAAGATTTAATATACCTATGTGCAGATGCTTCTCCTAACCTCGGTAGTTGATGCAACGTAAAAATTTATTAAAAAGAGAGAAAGGAGAAATTGTTAAAAATTGCATGCGCTATGTTTACAACTTTTTCAAAGAAGATACACCTATCATACCATGGTGAACAATTTGGCCTATGTTCTTTTTTACATATGGAGCTTCAGCGTTTCGCTCAGAAGAATTTCATTCGCCCCCGGAACGTCAAAGAGAAGATTTCGAGTCTGATGAAGCTCTTGCGCGCGCTGCTTATGATATTCTGTGAAAGTTTATGATTAAAGGCGGCAATTCCCTTACGTATCTTGAACCGGTACGTTTCGAACTTCTTTCACATGTTTCACGCTCCTGAAATTCGACGAGTTGGGCATTCTCTTGGTCACAGGATTAAATTTCTCCCGATTCGTCGAGCATCGTTTGCTTTCGTTTGTAATGGACATCGTGTTTTATAATGCATCACAACTAGAAATTGTGGAATGTCGCAAATTATTTCATCGTGACTTACAAAAACACCACTAATTCGTCATTACAATATTACTCGACTGTTCAGGTTCAATTTCAGATTTCGCGAATCCCATCTCGAGACGCTCGTTTTTTGAAAACTTACAAAACGTCGTCCAACTTTCACGAACATATTCGACCTTTACACGCGACACCGTGCTACCTTACCGTGTTTCAACACCAAGGCGCAATGACCCTCGTCTAAAGAGATTAAAAATGAAAGAATTCACCGAAGCGATCGTCGAGAAACAAGAATAAAAATTCGGCGGACAGACGAAGCTGTCCTCGTCGAAATTTTGCAACGACCTGCGCGCGTCGCGTCGCGACGGTTAATTTTCTTGCTGGCGTAATTAACCCGCAGCGACGACAGATAATTAGCGACCTCGAGGCGATCGTGGAATCGGTCGGTTTAAAGGAGAGGTCGTGTGTCTGTGTGTGTGTGTGTGTGTGTGTGAGTGGGATAACTTTATTCGGACGAAATCCTGGCCGGGATGGCTTGCGTTGCGGGGTGAATTTCGCTGGCTGAAGGTCCGTGGGACAGGATAGACGAAAACGGGTTGAGAAGAGATGAGAGGCAGACGGTAGCGAGGGGGGGCAGAGAGGGACGAAGCCAGGACATTGTTAACAGCATTGCTGCCTAATTAACCGCAAACGCTTTCAGTGGGTTTCGCCCGGTCTATTGTTTACATGCGGGCATGCCGCCTGTATGATAGTGCTCGACGACCGAACCAGCTGAAATATTTCCATGGAGAGATTCTCTCTCGTGCCGCTTTGTGCGGCACATGAACACGAGCGTCTATCTGGATCGGAACGTGGATCGTATAGGATACACCGGAAGTGTAACGTCCACTCGTGGGGAATTCCGCGCTTCTGCCGTGGAAATCGAGCCTCGGATCTCACGGATGGAGGCCGGCGTGCCGCCTCGGTTCCCCTCACCGTTATCTTTCGCCGATGGAGGTCTTCTTTGCTTTGAAGTTTCCATCCGCTTTCGGCGGATGAGCCGAAAGGTCCGTTGTTTGAGGAGAGTGTGCGAGGAATAAGTGAGTGCATGGTGTTGCGGAGTTTGTTAATGGTTATCAGATGGAGGGTGTCCCGATGATCTTCTTTCGAAATGAGATTGAACACGATGTAACGGTAATTGGGCTAAGCGTTTAATGGAAGTTTAATACTTGTTGTCGATGGGATGATGAAATAATCGATCATCGTTCAAGCGTGTGCGTTGAATAATTTACGGTTGTCAAATTGCACTTTACATATTGGCACATAAAGTAGTACAACTTCTTCAGGACTTTTACTAAAATGATATTCACTGTAAGCTATGTATTGTTGTCACGTTGTCTGATTCGTTTGGTACGTACTACTTATAGAGTCCATCCTGCTCGTGCAACAGATTTTAATAAAATCCTCGACGCGATAGAGAGTGAAATAAAAGGTAATAATCATCATCCATAAATTGGTTCATTGTTCGAAGTAATTCGAATCGTCTGATTTAAAGTAACGTATGCTACTTGCCACGGTACATCCCATTCTTGCAATATACTTTAACAAAATTCTTCAATGTGACACACAGAATTAAATAAGACGTATTACAAATTCCAGTCATCAAATATATACAAATCGTCGTTGAAATTAAATAATCAAATAATTGATATAATTAAAATTATCTGATTTGAATTGATACGTACTACCTGCAGTTGATATTCCTGCGAAATTTTCAATGTTGCGGAGAAAGAAATGAAAGGTGAAATCAATATTTGCCACAAAGTCGCGCCGTCATCGAAACGATCCAAATTCTCCCGACTCGAATCGAACAGATTTCGGTAAAATCTTCGATTCTAAACAACGCAACGTAAATTCTCGCTCGAATCATCCGATAATTAACGCGGATCGCCTTATCATCGAAATATCCAACGCGCTGGTTGAACGGCCGGCTGCCAAACTATCCACTCGTCAGAACAGTGGATCGCAACGAAATAATAGATTAATTACCAGCGCGGGGTCGAGCCTCGGGATCGGAACAAAGTATCGCGGCCTGTCAGAGGCAGGGTCTGCCCGCGGCGAGCCGGTGGGTCAGCTTTCATTAATTTTAATTGACGAAGGGAATCTGCGCGATATCGGGAGGAGGAGAAGCAAAAAAAGAAAAAAAAAAAGAAAAGAAAAAAAAGAAGTTGGCCGCTCTGGCCAACCCCTCTCTGGCGAGAAGGGGGTTGAGTTTCATTTCGAGACGATTACCGCTAACGAGCTTTGAAAATCAAGGAAATTGTATCGTGGCCCGGGAAGTCCGGTCGGTGAGGTTCAACGGTCTGGCTGTTTAACAGCGGACCGCCGGCCTCCTCGCGAGCGATAATAAGCCACTCGGCTTATGCGGTGGTTCGCTCGTCCAGTATCCTTAATTCCGAAAGCTCGTTGCGCGGGGTAAATAGAGCTTAAAATTAAACTCCGCCGGCTAACTTTCTTATCACGCGAAGAATCTCCGGCCCGTATATAATACGATCTTGTTATCGGCCGTGGCCGTATATTTTTAGCCCCCCGAGGGGGGCGGGAGGGGGCACGCGTGGAAAGTCGGCCACGTGCTGTCTGCTCAGCAGGTGGATCGAACGTGGCCCTCGTATCCTGGTATGGATCGGGGCCACGTTCTTCCAGGGTCTTTGCTGAATTAAAAACTCGTTTCGTGCTGGAAATTATGGGTCTCGTTCACACGGAATGTCCATGATTCTCGTATGGTCTAGGAACCGTTCCGCACGGTTCTCAAGAGGAATACATTAGGAGGTATCTCTGCGGTGGAAGTTTAGCGTGCGAGGGGGTTTGTTTGTTGGGCAAGGAGACGCTCTTTCTCGCGGATCGTTGAAATTACGAGCGGGCTTGGATTCGGACGTGGACGAGATAAATTGTTTCGGCTCGCGAATCGTTGCCCCGAGCGTAAAGACAGGCTTTCACGTTACGGCACGAGAAATCTCGATAACAGTCGCGTTCAATCGGGAATTATATTCGCGATGTTTTGCCAGTTAGTTTCTTCAGACGTTGGATATGATGTATGAGACTTTGTTGGAGTGTCAAGTTACAGATAAGTTTTTCACTAAAGTGATAAATGAAACAATGATATTGTGCACAATTATACGCCCCGACTACGTGCTAAGTTGCGATACTTCGTGTTACTCAAGTTTGCAAAAGTACTTCTAATTTTCTATTTTATACCTTACGAAACGTACATGCAAAACAGACTAAGATAAACTAACTAAAATCTGAATTGATCCAAATATTCATTAAATATATCTTTCATTCATTGTAATCGTTCAAAATTCACTGATGATTTTGTTCCCTGTCCTCGCGATAATTTCAAACATTCAGCAATCGTTCCTAAACGAGTAATTCAATCTCTCATAATTCGCGTAGAAGTTTCAGTTTGTTCGCGCGATGACTTTCGACGTACAATCCAAACACTCTTCTTCTCCATACAGCTTCAACTTACCAGGTCAAGTATTCATCGTTGATAAATGCCTGTCTTGATGAAACCCTGTCGCTTCTACAAAATCGGCACACGACCCTCGAAAAAGCCACACATTCGTTTCAAATGCGAAATCGCAACTCGTTCAAGTTGTACGTTCCTTGGGGGTATTTCTTGAGAAAGAGTCGAGCACATTAATTCCGTTGAAGCTGCGCAGCTGTAAAGGTTGAGCGTCGATAATAACGGCGTTCCATCGTCGATGAAGTGGCCTGGAATCGAAGCTGCTTTGTCGTTGTTCTCCGCGTCGACGTTGTACATAAATGGGTCAGAACGGTACGCGATGATTAAACGCCGATTGCTTTCCCACCTTGTACCACTGTCTACCTTCTCACACTCTCGCTGTTATCCCCCGCCTCTCTTGACACCGCTGTGTTGAAAGCCATTATCTCAAAATGCGCACCGACACACATAAATAATTATAAATATTTATATTACTATTCAAACATTAGTACCGTCTATAAATAATTTTTTTTTCACCCCCGTATAATTATATTATACTGTAATAAATTATATTATTCTCTCACTTTCTTCCTATTTTTCTCCATCTTTTTCTATCATCTCGAAATGCAGATCAGCACACATGAATGATTATAAATAATTTAAAACCGACAGTGAAAAAAAAAAAAGGATCTCCAGTTAAACGGTCGCTCGTAAATCAATCCGCGAGTCATTAATTTATACGGGTACACCGGTCGATCGCTGTGGGGAATCGCGTTCGCTAAAAAATATATATATAGGGAAAGAGGGAGGCAGGAGCAGCCATTAATTATTCTTCTACGCGTATCGAAACGCCGAGGGTTTGCAGAAATATGTTTCTCTCCCTTGGCTGTTGGGAAGGAAAATTTGCTGTACACTCCCGCGCGTTAAATACAACCTTCATTGCTTATTCATACGAAACGAGGGAACAGTATCTCTGTTTACCGAAGGATTTGTGAAAAAATACAGCATCCTTAAGATTGTCAGCGAACCTCGCTCTTCGTTCGAGAATACAAAGAAGGGTAAATCGAAAGTTATAATACTTATATGTGACCTACATCGCTGTCAAGGAGTAATTCCTTTCCGAATTAATTTTTTTAAATACAAACATATTAGATCAATGAGTTATTCAAAAATAGTGGTTCGAACAAAGAAAAGACTAACAGAATAACCTCTAATTCTACTCAAAAATAATCCATCGTGAAAAACATAGGTTTTTGAATCACTTTCTTCACGAGTGAACAAGACGATTTTATTAACAAATATTTTTTTTACCAATTTCTATCTCGTAGGTAATCGCGTGATTTCAGTTTAAAAACTTGCACGGTCTGTTTGCTATTATTGCGCGAAGAATATCCCCGTGGCAGTTGTAATAATTCCCGTGGTTTTTCCAGGTTGAGGCAAGACAAGGGTGGCGGCGCCTGGTGCCCGAAAAATATGGTCACGAAGGAGGGCAAGGAGTACCTCGAGGTGAATCTGCACAGTCCGCGTATACTAACGTCGACCAGGACCCAGGGCAGGTTCGGGAACGGCCACGGGGTCGAGTACACCGAAGAGTACTTCGTCGAATATTGGCGACCGGGGTTCAACAAGTGGGTGCGATGGAGAAATCGACGTGGCATGGAGGTACGTACACACCAGCTTCTGGCTGCTCGCCTGCCGATCGATTCGAAAATGTCCGCACTCTCTTTTTTACGTTTCTTTTCTCTCTCTCTTTCCCTGTTTTTTTCTTTTTCTACGTTTTCTTCCTGCCTCGAACTCGCGACCACTCGACTGTCTCTTTTATCGTCGTTAAGAACGCGACGTTCGAGGAAACGCGCGGAATCAATTTGAAATTTATCGAGTCGATTACGCGTTCGTTTGTGTTCGCAACGATGTCTCGACATGCAATCTTGCTGGCATGTTGATTTTGAACGTACTGATTCGTAAAAGTTTGTTTGTAGGAGTGAAATTGTATTGGAAAATAGAAAGGTTTTGAACTATTTTCGAATAATTGTTGCTACCAAATATTATGACTAGAATTAACGCCGGTTTGATTTCTGCTGTAAATATCATTATACCAATTTTTTTTTCCGTTTAATGTAATTGACAATTGGCAATTTGTGAATTTAAAATTCGAAGAAACAACATTTCCCGTGCGTCAACCTGATATAAAAGAAAAAAACAAGTGCGCGTTTGCATTGAATAGAAGAATAAAAGGAGCGCAAGTAGTAATGAACCGTCTATAGTCAGACGCTTCTCGGCCGCCCACGCAGACGCTACATCTTCCAGCAAACTTTTAATACGTGCATCATCTGGAAGTTATTTTGCGAAAAAAATTATTCAGGTCAACTTTGAAACTTTATAAGCACTATTACTTAAAATTTGTTTAATGCTCCTTGAGGACTAACTCTTTTAGGGGTGATTAAAGATATTACCAAGCGAGCGCTGGTTTTTCACAATCTTTACCAAGAAATCACGTTAATCGTAAGTGTGTCAAGAACTTGTAACGTAGTGAAGCAGACAGCTTATACTTTCATATACTTCCAAGCATAATTTCTTCGATCGAAATTCAATCGGTGGCAGTTTATGGAAATAAATTTTAAAATATGGAATGTCTTATTCGAAATATTTGTATTTTACAGAACTTGTAGAATAATAATAATGCTTGTAGAACTTATAGAGTTTCAAAGAGTCCAATACGAAACTGATATAGATTAGAGATGACGTATCTACAATACAACATTATTTTCGCTTTTGTTTCATTTTTTCAAGAATTGATATTGAAGATTAACATCGTAGTAAAATCTTCGGCACTGAAATCTTAGTTTTCAGTTGTATCTCCAATTTCAATTCTAATGCCAGTGCTCTCGAAACAATTACCCCTTCTCTACATCAACCATTGTCAGTCAAGTAATCACATACCTTCGTGAGGCTCGTGACTATCAAACTGGATCTCTTTTCTCATTCACCGCGGACGAGGATCGCGTCTGACAGATTTTTATACGAACGACCAATTATAAAGCAATTTTGCGGCGAGCGGCAGCCGTACCGACAGAATTAATGCACTGCCACTCTTTATAATTGCTCTCGTCAAGAAAATCGGATTACAGTTTTAGCCTAGCTCCGCTGAAAAAAAAAGAAAAGGAAAAAAGAGAAAAAAAGAGAAGGAAGGTGGGGAGAGGCCGACTGTAGAAGGGACAGGGAAGGGGTTGGAAACAAAGGGGTTGGCACCACCATCGCGTAATTCCATTCTTTTGAACAGGGGAAAATCTGCTCGTATCATGCGGAAACCTACCCCCATCCACTTTTCTCCCCTTTCCACCGATAGGCCCCCAGGCCGTCCACCATTTGGATTGCCAAACGGCCGAACACTTCGCCTCTCTGATTCCTCTCCCGTTTTCTTGTCGTCGCCGTCGTTGTCGTGAACGTGTATCCGCAGCCCGAGCCGAGCCAGCACCCAAGCCAGCTGTAAGCGGCCGTTACAACGGGGCGACGTGTTAATTAACGTCTCTTTAGCATGATAATCTGCGCGTGATATCCATTAGCTCGTCAAAATACATCATGCCTGGTAAAGCGATTTACCGGCGTCGATGAAATTACGAGGAACAGGCCTTCTCGTGCCAGTCGCCTTAAATTACTATTACGCGCGTGTGCACGCGCCAATAACGACGGTATGTGTATGGATGAGACGGCTGGCGAGCACTCGTACATCGGGGTGGTCAGTCGCGATTACGACGGGGCGTTTCCGCTACGCAACGTGTCCAGAATTGTATGTCTTAGGGATTAGTGAACGGTGAATTCGTGACGAAATTTTGGAATGGACGCTTGCACCTACGTTGTTTGATTTGTCGTGGGGTTTATCTGCTGACGACTTTTGGTGGAATGAAAGGAACAGGGTTCTCTGTACATACATATATGATGGATATATATATACGTATGTATATATAAAAGAGTACAAGTTGAATTTTGATCAAAATAATATGTCATCGTTCTCATCGTGTGATACAGAGCAACTCGTCGAGTATTTATAACAATTATTTTCATTTTACGTGGTTATTTTTCTATATAATATTTATAATATTACATAATGTTACAATATTTTATCACACATAATGATATAGTAACACATGTCTGTAATATGCATCTATAATATTTTTAACAATGTCAAATGCAACGCCATATTTTTATAATCACGATTAAAACTCGCGAACTATCTACGTAGAAAATAGTTTCACTTTCCAAACATCGTAATAAATAGTTGGATATTTCGTATATTTCACATTCTGTGTATTTTTTTGTGTAATACACAATTGGTACAATCAGTCTGCATTTTTCAGCTTTAATCTTAAAGTTCACACAGGTTTCCTCTCTTTCTCTCTCTCTCTCTTTCTCTCTCTCTTTTGCTGAACTCAGACATTTTGCAGACGCTTCGAAGCGTTCGGTCATTCAACCAAAACCTTGCTCCACCAGCTCCTCCTCTGCACCCTTCAGTCTCAACTGCTCTTTACAAATATTCTTCGTTCACGTTCCCAACGTTCGAAACTTTGTCACTCGCAATAAACATTCACGCGAGATTTCCATCTCGACATCACACCGTCGGCGCTTTCCTTGCGCGGAGAGAGAAATTTCTTATAGAGAATATTATTCAAGTTCTCTCGTTAGTCCCGCGACCATACCTCGTGGGTTAATTCCCTCAACGTTCTCTCTAGATTTCTCACTAAAATACTTGGCGCTACCCGCGTTACACACACGCTCCCTTAAGACTAAACGAATTCGCCGGAAACTAACTAAAGCTACGAGCGCTTCAGACTGAAATGAGCTTGTTCTTACAAAACAACGCTTCAGAGGTCAACGTTTCTCTGGTTTGCCTAATAAGAAAAAATCTTACGTTATACTCTCCGCGATTTTTTTTAGCAGCTGCGAGTAAAATTTCATTCAAAGATGCAACGAGTTGCCAGCGAAAATGAAATTTCTCTTTTTTTTTCTTTCTCCTTCTTCGAAATGAATTTCAACTAAAAATTGGATATTTTCACGATTCTTTTCGCATTGTTGCACAACATGCATACGTGTACATCTTGCTTGCATATTTTTATGCATTTGCGAAGAATCTGAACGCTTGCAAAGAATGTGAATATGAAATATCCAAAATACAGCACATCTAACAATATTTAGAACTAATAGATAAAATTATTCTTTACTTAACGTTTGTTCGTAGAAAGATGAATTCGTTTAAATGTCTGCAGTCGTTGGTTTTAGAAGCAAATGAAATTTCTTTTTCAATCGCTATAACACTTTAGAAAACTAAATTATTTAATAAAAGAAGGAACCTAACGCGAAAAGTTATCTACGAATTGAGAATTATCTCTTAACCGAGGGTCAAATAGTAACAAAAATCGGCGACATTTTAGCTAACTAAAAGGTACAACGCAGAATCTTTGGAACAATATAATCGATGAAATCCACCGCTGAGAGCAATAATCGCTTTTGTTCGCGGTCCAGGATGCCGGCAAATGGAGCTTTAATGGATACGGCGATGAATCGAGCACATTTATTCCGTTCGTTGAAACGGCCAGCTCATAATCAATCGTAACGAGCCGGCGTCCATTTTTTTTTTTTTTTTTTATTTCTTTCGATTTGTCCCGCGCTTTTCTTTATCGCGCGGACGTGTCGATTAAACCATCGTTGGCTCGAGTACGAATTGCCGACCATAAGTGGACGGAACGCTCCATGTTTCTCGATAGTTTCGTTTCCCTTCCGATCGACAAATGAACGCGCTCCAGCGTTTGACGTGTTAAACTTCGCCCTGGAATATCGGAAAAAATTGCATTTCATACGCGTCGAACCTCTCACCCCAATGTATCCCTTTCCCCTTTCAATTCCCATCCCGATGCCTTTCATCGAAATTTTAATACCAAATTTTGATAACTATGTACTTGGTGCGGTTGGAAATGTTCCGTGTGTTATTATTCTCTGTTCTCAAGGGCCTTGCATTTCCGGAAGAGAGTAAAGCCAAAGTTAGAAGTTGAATTAAGAATGTAGCTCTCCTTGGGCACGAAGTAATTTGTCTTTATTCATTTTTCATTCAACCTTGTCGGATAATTTGTATAATTAAGGTTCACATAATAAGGGTTCATCAATTTTCTCCACTTTTTTTTCTTTTTTTTGCTGTTTTTTCGTTCATAAAATAAAAGCTCGCGATTGAATAAGTGGATTCAAGAGTTTGCTTGATCGTGCATTAATTAAAACGATAAGCGAATTTCGCGATGAAACGAATCGCTTTCTTGTGTACGATTTGGTTAATGCATCGTTTAACAAACAGATCCTTGACGTTTCTCTCTATCTGTAAATAAAACAAGCAGACGATTATAAGCAAATTGAAATTCTCCGAGCACATCGCGATAAACAGGCTCCTCCATTTTGTGAAAAGAAACGGATTATTACAAGCTGCTGTAAACTTCCGTATTTTAATAACGCCGAACAAATCGCGAATAAACAGATCTCCAACTCGTCTACTTCAACAGAATAAACAAGACACCGCGAAACATTTCAAAGTTCCGTATATTTTAGCACGTCGAGGAAATCTTCAGTCCCTGTATTTTAAGAAGCTCAGGCCGTTGTGTAAGCGATTTTAAATTTACCTCTTTCAACGGGATCAAGAAAATCGCGATAAACAACTGCTCTATGGCCGGGAATGGGTTGGAGGCGGGCAGGGGAAGCAGGCAGATCGTCAACAAGCAATCTTAAATTCCCCGCGTTTTAATAGACCGAAATTGCGATAAGCAGATCCTCAATTTCTCCGCTGCGAAGATAGCAACCGCGGCAAAGCGATGCTATTTATGCACGACAAAGAGAGTCGCACGCCTTCCCGGCTGACTACCATAATTTAGCCTGATATTTCGATACCCGCTGGCACAGAGGGAAAAGCGGCACACCGCGTTGCGAAAATACTTGCGAAACTCCGGGGCTTGAGCACCGTCACACGGCCGTGTGTGTCTCGTTATTCGACGGGTCTCTGTGTCGTCTGAAGGCTGCCTGATATTCTCTCCTCGTGGCTCGGTTGACTCCCTCCTCCTCTTCCTCCTCCTCTTCCTCCTCTTTGTTGTCTCCTTCGAACGCGCACACCGACATGTACATACGCCCGTTTGAGTACACATAACACACGCCGCGTCGTGTGTCCCTCATCCGGGCTTCTTCCCTATTTTCACGCAGATTCGCTCAAAGCACGAGGAGGGAGCGCAGACGATAAACTCTGGCTGCTTGGAAAAGGAGCGTGTGCACTCGAAGGAGCGGCGAAGATGGGGACCAGTGGCGTGGCACCGGCGGACAAAGACAGAAGTAGGTTGGAGGGTTGGTTCAAGAGGGAACGGAAGTCAGAGGAGGATAAGCGAGAAACACGAACGTTTACCCTGCAGCTTCAATCTGGCCGGCATGTGATCTTTGTGCACGCGCGCCCCTCCACCCCCTCCTCGCCTCTTGTTGCCCCATGTACTTTGAATACGAGCAGGAAGAACGAAAGGGCGGCCCTGGTTTGCCGGTGGGGAAGGAGTCGGGACCGGTTGGAAGGAACGAGAAAGCAGAGAGCGAAACGGAGAGGAGAAAGCAAAACGACGAGTGTTATCGCCCGGTTGTACGTGACCCGTGCCCTCGCCAGGCATTTTTCTACGCGCGGTCTCTCCACTCTCGCGCGAGCGAGGAAACCGGCTCTCCGTTTTTCAGAGTCTCGATCGACCGTCGAGAGAAAAATCCACGCGCCGTGTGATTTCCTTTTACCTCGGCTGAGTGAAATATGTGCATTAAACGGGAGAGAGACGGGGGGGGGGGGTAAGAGAATATCTCGAAGTGGTTCCTTTCGAAATGGTTTACGAGCGGGCGTTCCTGCACGCGCGAGCATCAACCGGTCGGGGTCGTAACTGGTATCGGGGGGAAGGTTTGGAGAAACTGGTGCTGGAAGGCGAACTCGCTTCTATCCCTGTTGAACGAACGAGCGTTATTTTTCCTAGAAAAAAAAAAAGAAAAAGATGCAGCGTGTATCGCCTTACCGCGAACGCAATTTCCCTCGTCTTCGCGGGGTGTATTAAGGAGACGTGAAAGGAGGGATCAAAGACAGCGTAAAGCTGCGAGCTAGTTGGGACGCCAGTCGGGAGATTGTTTCTGAAACGAGTCTCGCGATGAATGCGCGTGAATGCGAAATTACTTGTCATCGGGCGAGCTATCGCGGGTACGAGCGCGCCTTACACGCATCGTGGAATAAATTGGTAATAGAATTGCTTGTAACGAACGAAACTGGCGTTTAAATAATCCTCAAACAGGTTTTCAAGGGGACTATTGTCAATTTACGTTGGTAAACTAAAACTTTGGCTATTTGATTTTTACTTTGTAAATTTCAATCGATGTTGAATCGAATTAAAAATTTCACAACTGAGCCACTTGAAACTCTAAACTGTTCTCAACTGGAACTACCGACGATTAAAGCGTAAAATTTCCATCAGAGACATTGAAGTCAAAAAAAGAGAAGAACTTGCTTTTTTTTTAGGAATCGGCGGTGAGGGTGGTCGAGTGTTTGTTACATGTTGAACGTTGTAGGTTGTACTTACGGACTTGAACTATTTTCTAGACTAAACTGAGTTCTTACAAACCACGTGATCGAGAAGGTAAGGCGTTTTATGATTATCGACAGGCTCAGACTCATAAAGTAATGTTGGCAAATGCGTCCTGAGTATGCACCCCTCACATTATATTTAATACTCCTGGCCATTAGTACCAAGGACAGAGGAATGCATCCCCTACACTTTTATTTCTATATTTTACAAAAAAATTATTTAAATCCTCAAAAATACGCGTGTGTTACGTCTATAAAATATCTAGTTATTTCGGCCACTTTGGTAGTTCTAGCGTTAACTACCATACAGTAATATAAAATTAATAGGAATTTACAAACAATTCATCCAAAGCTAGCGATCGAAAATGTAAATCTACTGTAGAGGAACTACTAGCGTGTAATGGCAAACGTTCAGGGAAACGAGCAAGCGTTGCGTGCCTATTTGTTAAGATTGTTCGCGTAACCCGTGTCTTGACCCAGATTCCTCGCGTTCTAAAAGTCCCTCTGAAATTTTCCCTTTCGCGCGCGTGCACCGTGAAACAGAGGCAACGAGAGAACACCGGCGGACATATTACTGCATACGGCCCCTGCAGGTCGGGGAATTAAGCCGAAAAGAGAAGGCTCTCTCATTTGAATTCACGGCTGGGTCGGTGAAAGAGCAGACGGTGTATAGACGCATCATGATGGAAACGAAACGAAACGAAACGAAACGTGGAGACGCGACGGCGACGTGCAGACTGGATGGCGCGTCTCTTTCTTTCCCGTTGCGGGTGCCGGTTTGTCGCGGCTGCGGCGAGACAATTGCCAACTGTGGACGTGTTTCATTAACGTCGGCGTGCCCGCGCCAACGGCAACTACCTCGACCAGCCTCATTTGCAACGTTCTTCTACTTACATTCATTATGTGGCAAGCATCGGCGAAATTAAATAACTCTGCTGGAAAATATTGTGGGAACGTTGAGAGTTGCGGATAAGATTTTAATATGTGCTGCGGGCTTCAACCCTCGGCGCCGCCCGGGACGACGTACTTGGATCGTGAAACCTGGAGTGGAGTCTGCGAGGCTCTTGTTAATTTATATACGTAAATGTGGAACATTCCCGAGAATCCTTCTCATTGATTCGCGATGGTTCGCGAAACTGTTCGTCTACGTGGAAGAACTTTTACGCCCAAACTGTGCGAGACTTTTCTTAATTTGAGTGTAACTATAAAAACGTAGCAATTTTTTTCTATCGATTTGCGAAAGTGTTCATTTAGTGAAATTTTTATGTATATATTGTGTGCGTTTTTAGAGATATATTGGAATTTTGCTAGCATTGTAACGATAGGTATAATTTGAAAATATATATAAAAGTTATTTATATATTGTATATAGATGTTGTAAATGTATATGGACGATATTTATACATATTTAGTAAAAATTTTAAAATATTATTAAAACATTACACGCATAATATATTTTTAAAACGTTCGCGAGCAATACATCCATCATACGTTTTCCTGTTAAACGTGACAGAATGGAGTGATCCGTTACGTTAATTCCATTCAAACTTGCATCAACGAAACTTGCAGCCTTATCGTTAAAGGGAATATGTAGAGGATCAGCGAAGTCTCCGAGTCTCCGGCTCGAGAGTAGAGGGTTAAACGAAACGACGGAAACTAGGTTTAATAATAAAATTGCAATTACGATTATGCAGGAACTTGAAGCTCTTGAACATCAGTTCTCGACTTTCCCTTCTTACTTTCAGTCTAATTTTCATTGACTTTTCATTGGCCGAACCGTTTGCTCCACGATTACTTTCTTTCCATCTGCATCTTTACTTCTTTTTTTTTTTTTTTATTCGAGGAAGCAGCCGTTCTTAAAAGACACTCGAGCACGTCCTAAAATCTCGGATGGTCGTGCACCTTTCATTCATTCAATAATAACGTCGTCTTTCATATGTATATTCGATATACATATTTACTCTAGATCAAATATTCGTCATTCGCATCTCTGTTTTTTATTTTTATCTGTTCCAAATATTTTTCACTCACTCGATGTAAATTTTTATTAGCAGACCGTAGCGTTTCTTTTTTTTTTATGAAGTTCTATGTCTTTACATTTAATGGAATATTTTTTCGAAATTTTCTATTGATGCAAGAAAATCCACAATCTACTTATAAATGTCACAGTATTGTAAATTGCCAGTACGATACTGTGAAGAAATTTGCTTCCTCTTGGCAATATGCAATGAGATTGTGCTAATAATAATATGCTGAGGAAAGGTGTCGATATATTTCTTTCAAGTGTTGTTAATAAATTGCGGAATTTTATGCCTTTATGCTTTGATGAGCAAAAATTGCATTTGGAACGTTCGAAGTACAGTTATCCGCTATAAGTTTCCTCGAGTGATGCAATTTTTTTTCATTTCCTTTACATTCTTAAAAATAAAAATTCGTTAAAAACATAAATTAACTAATCAAAGTCAACTCAGATTAAAATAAACTAAATCTGCTAAAATCAATTAAATACACGCGAGGAACAAATTGTTTAAAGTCTCTTCACGAGTGTTTTCATATAGTTACGTGTGTCTGAATCTATTTCCCAAAAGTTAAAATATCCAGCGAATTTTAAGACAGCAGAGTGAAAGTTAATCGAGCGCGGAAAGATTATACGTTCATTGTTATCCCGAAATTTAAATTTTGAACACACAGAGCTGTCGAATAAACATGCTCACGGCGCAGTAGTTTTCGTACGCGGAATTTATCGCGCGTGCAGCCGAGATTCCAGAAGAAAAGGAGGACACCACGCGCGTGAAACAAGACACGGTTGCTCCCCAATGATAACATTCCCCGAGGTGTGTCGCGATAAATCCGCAGGTGAAAGTCAACATGTACCACTATTCTCAGCGACATACATTCACGTTACTCGCGGCAGAGTTGTCTCTTTGTAGTTCTTCGCGCGTTTTTGCCTAATTGTCTTTTCAGATTTTCAATTTAAATGCGTCAGTCAGATGTTTAATCGAAACATCGATTTCTGCTTTCATCTATAGCCAACCTATTGATTTTAATTGTTATTTAGCATCTTTTATCACGACGTTAACAAAACTTTTTAATTCAAAACTGACGTTCAAACTTCCGAATCCGAGTTCTTTAATTCGTCTTTCCCTTTTGCGTTTAAATTTTAATTTTTCGAGATTCGGATCTTTCAATCGAGACTCGTGAGCTTCAATTTTTATATATTGAAATTTCTAAAAGTTTCCATTTTCCATTCGAATTATACCACATTTTTGAAACCAGTATATCCTCTACCAGTCTCCTCGAGCTTTAAAACTTTCTAGAGCCTAACGGGGAAAAAAGAAAAACAATGTTCCGTAGGGTCAAGTCGGCAGAGAGTTGGGACAAATAACCGGGAGGAGTGACACGAACTGAAAATGCCTTTAAGAATTTATTAAAGCGGCAGAGCGACGGCAACACGCGTCCGGCGTGTGGTAGATGACGAGTCCCCCGACTTCTGTTTGACTTGGCGACCGCGCGCCGCTTAAGTCCACAAGATACTGGGCGGTAATTTCCATCGAAATTTCAATCTCGTTTATATCCGCAAAGTAACTTGCCATGGAAGCACCGGTCCCTCGCAGTCGTTCCTCACCCTTCCGCGCTGTTTCATCCCCCGGGCGATCGTCGCGAGGGATTGGCAGCACGTATCGAATTTTAATCAATCACCGATAGGGACAGCCAATCCCAAAGCCAATTAACATATTCATTCCGCGTGTCTGCTTTTTCTACTGATTTCAGCGAAATTCAAATTGCAATACGGCGAGCGCCATTAGCGCTGAGGCCGATCACCAGTCATTATTACGCGGCAGTCATTACCGAGCGCGTTCGTTTGCGATGATATTGCCGCGAGTGCGACAGCGTAAAAAAAAAAAAAAAAAAGAAAGGGGACGGAGGAATGAAAGAAAATCAAAGAAACACGCTCTCTGTTATCGAGTCGGTTGATTACGCTTGCTCTTGATCGGATCAATTTTTTTCTAGTATCGCGTTGTTGAAACGACTGATCGATGTAATTAAAACAAACTGAAGGGAACAGAAGGAGCTCTTGGCGGACTGCTAGTCGCAATTGCGCGCTTTTTCGCTAATTAGAAATCAACCTTCCTGCTCTTTTCATCAGAGAGAATCATCGTTACGTGATATTGGCTTCTTCTACGAAAAAGTGTGTGATTTTTTCTTTGAAAGTTACTTTTGAAATAAAGATTGTTATTATGTTTGTTAAAGTAATGAAATGTAAAAGATTGCAAAAGATTCTGGGCTTCGTCCGGTGTGATTCGTGAATTTATAAATTATTTGATTTTTTATTCGTCCTGTAAATTTTCCTGATCTGTAGAATAATCGAAATTGTTCCTTACGGGACTTTCATGAAATTAAATAAAACAATAAAATATAAATTATATTATACGAAATATATAAAGGAAATTCTACACTTGTTTCCAACGAATAATTTGTTATTGTTAAGAATATAGTGTATGAAGTAATATAATAATGTTACATAAAATATAGTATATAAAAATCAATGATCGCAATACTTATAGGATTACTTAATATGTTCAACGCCTTTAATGCGCCGTGACGAATGAAAATTCAATGGTTTCGAACAACAGAGCAGCCACTTTACTTTGGCCAGTAGTTAAGGGCCGTGCGTGGTCAGACACTAGGTCGCTCAGCTATTCGATACGTTCGACACTCGTGCTCATCGATAGAATTTGCAGTACTTTTGAGAGATCAACCGAGCGTCCACAAAGACGATGGATGGACGGAAATCCTGTTGTAGGCTTGCACGTCTGTGTTTCATTTCGCGCAGGGATTAAGGAGAAAAATAAAGTTACAGGCGACTGAGCCGACAGATATTTCTCCTGTCCTTTCCGGCTCCGTTTCGCTCTCCCTCTTCCGAGGAAATTCAATGCGCGACAAGGGGAAACTAGAAAATTTCTCTCTGGCTGCTCGAACATGCAAATGCACCGAGTGTTCCGTGAAAATTCCTATCTGCTCCCGAGACGGAGGTCCTTGACCTGTTCGTTCGTGACATTAAAGGATTAAATTTACCAGAGTGATAAAAATGATCAATTTGTAATCTCTGATTTCAGATGCTTTTTGAAAAGGATCTAACAAATAAAAGCCTGTGTTCTTTATTATCTGTATCATACACACTTTTCTTTGCAATTTAATTTCTTTGACACGAAGATGACCGCGTTATGTCATCGTTAAAGTGCAAGTGAAAAACGACAAAGTCTTTTGAACTATTGTCAAATGAAAAATTAATTTTTCATTGAAGCAAGAGAGTGAGATTGATACTTCATCGACAGGTCTCTTTTTTCAGTCTAATTTTTAGTATCGTTCATCAAAATTACGTTTACTCACATTGCGATCTAATTATTTCCTATAAAACATCAATTGACATGGCTCATTGTCATAGTACTTGGTTTCAGATTCCACGAATATAATCCTTGTATTTTATTAAAAACTCAAGGTTCGCAGTCTCTTGACATTTTGCCGAATATATCAAATCGATCGTTCGATTGAGATAAGTGAAATTAACCATTGACGGTGGAAGAGTGCCAATAATCTCTATTCGAGTTGTATTATGTAAATTAATGAAAATTCACGGGGAATCTAATTATTATTTTTGTTCTTCAATTTACATATCAGTCAAACTGCGTACTTGTTTACACTCTGTTAAAGTTAGACACTCTCGACGCCTCCTCGAATCGCGAGTACATCGGATCGATTCGTAGAAAATGGAGCTCGTCTCACCGTACCAAAATCTACGTCATTTACGTTTCTTCTTCTTCGTTAAAAACGTTCACGACGCCAGAATCGAATAATTCGTATCGCGAATGCAAGGAACGTGCAACGGGCCGAACGTATTATTTGGTACACGCGACGTTGCGTGTATAATTTATCGCGCGCGTGGTGAGAGCCGGTGGAGGGTGTACGTGCATCTATCGAGTATCGAATCGAGTATCGATGGATTACGGATTACCGGCCCGAACGGGGACACCCTATTAGCAGATTACCGCGCGGCCTGGAAACAATTTTCTACGGCCACACTTCCTCTCTCTTCCTTTCTATCCCTTTCCCTTCTGTCCGCCAGCTTTTTCCCGACGACCAGCTCTGCCTGCATTTCATTTTTTTTTCTCTTTTCCTTTTTTTTTTTTTTTTTTTTTGGTCCTTCGTCCCCTCTTTTTTTTTTCTCTGTCTCCTTCTGTCTCTCTGTCGGCTCTCCTCGCTCTGCACGCGGCGCCATCAGAGCGCTGGCCCGATCGGTGAGTGCTTCCATCCAGACGAGAGCTTTCGCCCCGAGGCGTGGAAAGAGATAGGACCGGATTTTGTTTCTTTTTGGTCGAGCCGTCCTCCCGTGGGTCGGTTCGTTTCGCACGATTTTCGGAATATCGCCGAGCATCGGCCAAATTCGTTTCACCGTAAACGAATAGTTACAACTGGTTACTAGCGATCCTCGTCCAACGATCGGCTCCCCAGTTTCCCGAAATCGGCGCTGCTTTGTCCGCGCGACTCAAAAGAATTTCTCTTTGCTTTCTAACTTCCCTTTCCCGGGAATTGTTTGTTAGTACGTTAGCATTGAACACAGGCAGCCGTGGCAAAAGCGTGTGTCGGTCGCGTGGAGAGTAATAGTTTTCCGAGTCGGATATATATTGTGGTTATACTACTGTATTCGGCAAAAAGAAAAGAAAAAAAAAAAAGAGAAAAGAATGCATCATTTAATTCCGTTTGATTATTCATCGGGCTGCGAATTTTTACTCATTCATGCGAAATTTATAAAAGTAGAAATGCAAAGAATATACATTAAAAAGTTATCAAATTTCCAAAGTGGAGTAACAGAAGAATTTTTGTAATAAAAGGTAAAATATATTTCAATATAAATAAAATATATTTAAATATATTTTAATGAAAGGTAAAATGTATTTAAATAAAGGTAAAATATCTTTCTATACATCTAGGGAGTAACATGTTTCCTTTTTAAAGAGACAAAAAGAATTTTTTCAATGCTGAACGAGTGTTGCAATAAAGAATCGAGATCAAATTGCAACAAAGAATATTAAAGAACCTCTATTGGGGACAATTTGCAAAGAAGCCGATTCGTTTTTCCTTTTTTTCACGTCACTTCTGTTTGTCCGTGAGACTTGTTGGCCGAGGAAAAATGGAGAGGAATGTATATCAAGAAAGAGGGTTCGAGTTCGTTGAGAGAAGACAAATTCGAATTATACGGGTTCTTCGTTACCTTAACAGGGGAAAGATTTCAGCCGCAAGCGGATTAGAGGCAAGCTTCTCACCGGTAACCCCGGGATCGAGATCTCGCTAACGATAATACGCAGTTCCGGAATATTTTCCTCTTAGATTGAGCAACAGTCTAACGACCGTGCTCGTTAATGAACATTAACCGAGAGGAGGAAGAGCAGAACGCTTCCTTAAAGAACGAGCGAAATTAAAGAAACGGGCCGGGGACTGGCTTCGTTTCTTTTTCGTAGGTGCCGAGAAATGCCATTTTGCTAGTTAAACATCGCACCTCGTTATTTAATTATTCGTTTAAAGACGAAAATTGGAATGAAAATTGTCACACTAATCAGTTTTTCCGCGCTGAATATAAAAATGTGTATTAATGTACGTGAGCGTTTATTCGATATATGTATAAATGTCATGTTTTCGTCATAGTAACCATACGTACGTAATTATCTTAGACAGTATCAGAGACTAATGTTATACTAAACATTTTCATTTGAAATTATTTATAAATCATTTGCAGCAACTTGAAAGTGTTGGAATACTTATGGACAGTAACATAAAATTCCAATTTCCTTCTGTTATTTCCTCTCTCATTTATTATCGAAGAATTTCTTAATATATGTTATTGAAGATAATATTTCACTGAGGACTGCTAAAAGCCAATGAATATTATACAGCCGCAGGCTATGACATTCGTAATGTAATTCGGAACGTAATTTACAAATTTATAATCAACTAACATTTGTAACAACAATTTTCTCATACTCCTCGTACTAATATGTAAGACCCATGAATACAATTTACATATTGATTCTAAGAAATCAAAGAGCTAGGCAATTAATAACATTTCTCTTCGAAACTTTCTGTTTCCGACCGATATCACCGAGAAGTTTACTTTCCTAGGAAGTATCGCTCTTTCTAGCCAACGGTACAACCCAATTTATTATCCATCGTAGCTCCATAAATCTATATCCTCGCAGCCTGTGAACATTTTTTCTCTTCTCCTTTTACCTCTTTTTCCTTCTTTTTTTTCTCTCTCTTTCTCTCTCGCTTCGGCAGCTCGAAATGTTCTATCGCGCTGAAGGGAAGAGGGAGGGGGAAAGGATGTTTAAGCCGTTTCGGTGGGGAACAAATTGGAATTGCGCCGGGAAGGCGATGTACTGATGGAATTAAAGCCACCGGGAGCAACGTCTTCCGCAGGGTTTCATTATCTCGACGAGGTTAGGAGGTCGAGGCCAGGTAACTCGAGCAGGTGATAGCCGGCGCCTGGTCTCGCAGAGCCGAGAAACCGGAACGAGCTTACGCGGCGCGTCCCGTTTCCGTTCCTCCGCGACGACAAGTCGTGTAGGCAATTACTTTCTTTCGAAGGGAACGCGGCTGGAAAGGTGCACGCTTCTAATCTGTTTGCCGCGGCTATCTACTAACGAAGAATCGTTTCATTTCGAACGTGCTCGATTTCCAATTGAATGAATCGAAATATCGCCTCGGTTGCCGAAGAGGATCTTTCGACTGTCAGGCGAGCGCGAAAACGCGTTCAGGGAATAACGCAATAACGCGGACCGTTTTTTCCGTTTTCCGCGGAATTAATAGCGCCGCGGAGTTTGAATTATGAGACCGGGGGAGAGGGGAGAGAAAGACCCGTTTTTCGACGTCGCTTCGCGCTTCATAAAGGGCATTTGTAAAATTCGCGAAGTTTTGTGTGCCTCGGCTGGAACTCGGAGGTAGGAAATCCGAAAAATACGAGGACTCACGGTGCCCTTTGTTTCGGAGGAACGGCTTTTCCCGATGGCAAATCCAGCGTTTGCTCTCGAGCTGTGCCATATGATGTTTAAGTTCTTCGTGCTTTATGCCCCGTATGAAGTGAAACAGGAGAAACACAAGGAAATAAGAATTACCTTTCTTTCTCTGTTTGGAGGACGTTTTTAAATTATTTGTTCATGTATAAAATATGTTTCAAATGAGACTGTTTGATCTAGCATGGATCTTTGATTTTATCTAAAAGTTAGTAGTTTTTTGTACTATTAAATTTCAGAAGCGAGGCAGTTGTTTATACGTAGTTAATTCTAGCAGGAAATAAGAATTGAAAGAATAAAAAGATGTTGTAAATATATAATGTACACTTATTTCAAATTCTCGGATATTATCTAAGACAACAGCAAGATATTATTCCAAATGAAAACTATAATTAAATAATATAAAACTGAAACTGTATAACTAAATATGTATAATTATGTATAATTAAATAATATAAAACTGAAACTGTAAAAAGTTAGTTTTTGAGCGTGTCTGACTGACGTTGGAGTCTTAGAGCGAAATAGGTGTTCATAGCCATACTCTGAAAGTTTATGTAGAATTTTGTTAACAATACAATGAGACTCATAACCAAACAAATTGGATTAATTGACAAATCTAAGAATATATTATACAGATTATACGATGCTTAATGTATTTAAAAACAAAAGTATTTAAACACTGGGCATCTCGATCAAGTTTCTTGAACATTTGGTTTGGTACACGCAAGAATGTACAGAGTCTCGGCTCTAGGAATTTCATTCGATCTCGAGCGATTTCGGATAAAAGAGTTACCGAGTAGTGGCTGTTTTGTAGACACAGGCATTTTATTAGGTAAAGAAGATTTTCTTACCGAAGAGAGAGGGTACAAGTTGAGTTACTGTAAATAAGGAAATACCAGGTTGGCCGCGTGTTGTGTCTTACGTAGGGACACGTAGCTAATAAAATTGTAAACGTATCACCGAAACTTTTCTGATCCTGGTTTCCTTGTGTTACGAGCTGATAGAAAACGCGTGTGTTCTATCGATCGGGTAACCTTCCCTGTGGGCCTCCCCATGGGAGATATTTCTTCACGGTAACGAAGAAATGCGATTCCAGGATAAGAAGGAAACATTTTATTAGAGACTAAAGGAGAAGTCTCTAAGTTAATCTGCTACGATCGAAAGATCTACAGTACAGTTCAAATGTCACGTATTTGAATTTATCATTCAATGTTTCCAACGTTAAAAACCAGTATTTGACAATGTGAATTCTTCTCAAAGGAATTGAAATTCTATCGTAACGTCAGATATCAAAGAAAAAAAAAAAGAAAAAGAAAAATATAATGTCGACAATTATGTATTTAAATATTTCACTACGATTCCTTCTACCATAGATATACACAAATCCATCGTGTATAGTCTCTGAAAGCTCTGAAAACTGTCCAAATCAGAAATGCGACGCCTTGAATCGCGACGACGCGACGCACATAATCGCAGCGTACGGACACATAAATAACCGGTATAACATACAGAGATCTCTGGTACAATTGCCACTCTATTCGAATGACGGGAGAGAGAGAGAGAGAGAGAGAGAGAGGGGCGAGCGATCCATCTGAGTCGCCGGATATATGGGTTGCCTTCAGAATGATCCTCCCTCCTTCAAGCACGGATATCAATTTTATGTGTCGGTAGGACGATATCGGCCTCGCTCGCTTCCACCCTATCCTGCCCGCTTGTTTATGGCTGTATTAATTATTCCTATCGCGTATACGCCGAGCTACGCTCGCTTCTATTCCCGCACGCTGCTGCAGTTGCAGTTGTAATGCATCCGCGGTCGTTCCGAGCTGGCCGATATAACCACTCGTTCGCCCCTCTCTCTCTCTCTCTCTCTCTCTCTCTCTCTCTCTCTCTCTTTCTGTCTACGCGCAACGATTTAAGGGGGCGCGTTCCATTTGCGTGCCGTTTACAACTCGCTAGCCCGCTTACAGCTGCCTACTCTCTATACCGCTTTGCTGTATTAAGTCCGCGTCAGAGCCGGCTGCGTTGCTACGTACGCTGCCAATTCAATGGCCGATTGGCTCACAAGAGCCGGTACACCGATCCTCTGATCTTCACGCAGCCAAGATGCGCGCTAATTAACAACGGAAGATTCAAGTGCTCTCTTTCAGGCGTCTTTGAAGAGGCACGAAAATGAAAACGCGTTTTAATCGTGGCTGCCTTTTTGGTGAAAGCGGGACGACACTGTTCGGGCGTTCATAATTGTCTTGGTTGGTGGAAATGCACGAACGCTCTGTCCTCTTATTTTCGGGAATGTATGCTGCTCAACGATCGAAAGTCGAGCCGCGTCTTCAATCGTTCTTAGAAAAGAATCGTGAATTAAATAATCAAAATTTATATTGGCTAGTTTTGTTACACGAATACTCGATTCTTTGGTTTCGAGAAAGATAAAATGTATGTCAATTAGCAACCGACAGTTGCTGTGCCTTTTAGGAAATAATTTATTCCAGTTGTCTTTTCTTATCGTTACAGTAGAATGAGACTGTAAACTGTTAAATTTTCCCCTAGATGCAAACATTCAATTCTCTTATCTCGAGAGGTATGTATTTCTTAAATGTGTTTGAAGATGTAGGAAATAATAATAATAATTGGTCGTGTCTTTGTAAAGATTTTTAAAGGGACACTGTACAACAGTTTATTTCAATCGAAATTCGTTTCCTGGAATGTTTCTTGGAATGAAGTGAGATAGTGAAGATTTAAATGTTTAGTTTTTATAAATTAATAAAAGGTTGGAAGTTATAAAGTTCTATTTTCTTTTTGTACGTGATTTTCTATGAGAATCACGTGCAACCGATCTCGGAATCGTTAGAATCTATTTTCAAACGAGAATTGTCGTTATTAGATCCCCATGACCCTGGGTTCGCCGGTATCGGCTTCCACGACCCAAGTGGCTCGATATTGGATCCCGTGACCTCATGTCGTGGACTTCGTGTCCGGTGAACCTGCAGTTATCGACATTGAGTTTCACTTCCCTGAGCATCTTAAATATTCATTCGTTGCGTTTCGTAGCAGCGGGAGGAATACCACCATATTGTTTAGCTTTTGTAAAATGTTAACAAAATTCTAATTGAAAGAACTATTTAATTCTGGAAATTCAGCACTGAAATTTATTTCGATACAATTCTTCCACCACGAGCACTGACAATCAGATTTGTCTGTCAATACGATGCAATAATAGTACATGTCCTAATTATTTTACTATAAATCTATTATTTCATACAGTGTAATAATAGATTTATTTCAATCTTTAATATCATTTTCTTATACAATAAATAATATATAATATATATAATATATAATATTATTATACAATAAATAATAGCATAACAGTATAAATATTGAACAAAGTAAAGCGTGGAATATAATGCAATAAATATTATAAGTAATGTAATTTTCCACAAACGTGACAAGCAGCTGCCCTATAATACAATACAATACACACGTGCGATTGGAAAGGCACAATTCAATTACAATGTCACTCCCTAGAATTATTCTACAAATTTTGATTCACGTACACTGTCAAGGACAGCAGCAACCTCGCCCCAGCAATTTTAAAACTGATTTATTACTCCACCTGCAAGTTTTCTCCAACGCTACGTTTAGCCAGTAGTTTTGTCAACGCTATGGTCAGACGCGATGCGCAACGTTACACAGGCGAAAAGTGTGTCGCCTATTTTTCGGCCCGTCGCTCGGCGACGACTGGAGAAATCGGGGACGTCGCATTTCATGGAAACGGCACGAATCCATTTAATATATCAGCCAAGACGCCGGCACCACACGTCGCTCGGGAATCGTTCGATCCGCGGTGAGAAATCTTGGTGAAAATCGGCTTTCGACAGACATCGTATCATCCGGTGTAACAGGCGAGCGACTTTTCACGATATACCGGCGCGAGTTATTGATATACGCGCGGCGAGGAAGTTTCCAGCGGTGGCGAATTTTTTCGAAAGCAGCATCATTTGAAATATTCATCGCGCTAGCGTGTGCAGAGGTCGGTGAAACAAGTGGAACGAAGTGAAATCTAGTCGTGCGTTTTCACGGTTTGCGGAGTTCCGACTGCATGATTTTTTCGAACGTTTAAAAACACCCTTTTAATACCGCGCGACTGTTTTTTCTTTTTTTTCTTTTTTTTTTTTTTTTGTTTCAATTTAACGAAAAAACAAAACTGTTATCGATGTTCGTGCAACTTGGGTATTAGGATTTATAAAACAGATATCTGTGTAGTGCACGAAATTCATGTTCTTTCTTGTTTCATTTCATTTTATCTTCCAATGCCCGTCTGTTTTGGTAACTGTTGACTAAATTTTAGGATAAAATCATCTTTTATATGTGTATCATGTTTTTTCGGCAAATAACTTTGTACAGATGATGATGCGTAAGACGTATAAATTATATTTATGAATAAAATGACACAGGACTTATGTGTATCCGTTCATTTTTTTCAGACTTCTGAGTATGTTGAAAAAAAATATCTCGGTCGTCACAGATATGTTACAATTTCATTTGTGTATGTGTACAGTTGTGGTTAAATTATTAAAGTCGCTAATATTCTTATAAATGCATAAGAAAAATTATTCTTAAACGTCAATCTGGACAACATACACCAAGACCAATTCTGTTTATCCGATTTCTTTAACAATCGCAATATTTTTCAATTTCTCCAACAGACAAATAGTCAATTTCATATTTCGAAGAACCATCGAAATTGTCAAAGAAGTATTTCGTACAAATTTATTTATTAAAACAATTCATTATCCTAAACTACGCGCATTCGTGATCAATTGCATAATTGCTTTTATGAAGAAGAAAATTTTCCTTCACTAAACCCAAATTGCATTCACTAAACCCACTCTCGTTTTCTTTCCTCTTCATTAAATCTTCCATTCTTTTATTATTCTGCTTCTTACGTGCTCTATAGCAACGACAAAACACCATCAATCGTTCCTCTAGCAACAGTGAATATCGCAACCGCACTCGTCGATATCCAAACGAAATCTTAAATGAACCTCTCCGAAATATCGGATTTCAGCTTCTTAAAACAACACGAAACCAGTGGGATCTCGTTAAATCAACACTGTGGTGAACATGGTAGCGGGATAAGATTAAAGCGGCCCGAAATATTCAAATATGTACGCACACACATCCTCATATATCTCTCGAAAATAACATACAATCATCCAAATCCAGTCTTGGTTTTCGCAAGCAGGGAACGTCAGGCGGATCAGATTGCAGCCGTTCATATTTTTCGGATCGAATAACAGATCGGATCCCGTTGGAGATTCTAATCCGAACTGGAAGGCAAACGAAACCCGGGTGCACGTTTGCTCTTTGCACGCGATACGCTGAGTCGCGTGTAACACACACGTACACCCCTATCCATACGTCACTTGTTCATTTGGAATAAAAAGATTATTACGACGACGTAATAGTCGCCTAGGTAAAGATCGGTTGATCTTGTTTCATTGCGTTTATCTGAATCACGTCTTACAACGCGAAATTAATTTTTACATTGGTACACGACGTGCACATTAGTAGATTTGTGAAAGAGTAAAGTTGCCTCTTGGCTGTTTCACATTTGTGATAAAATGTTTGGTTAAATAACGCAATTCCTTCTGATCATCTAAAATCTCTCTGATTAATTAAAAAACGGAGAGATTTTCCACTTGTTTCGTTGTATTTATTTATTTCCAATCAATTCTCTATTGCAATTTTATAGAACTACCATAACAACAAATTTCGTTACTTTCAGTTGAAAAACTACGTGACTTGCGAATGTTCTGACAAATTATGTCTCATTTTTTGTCCCAAATTGCAACATTTTCTCAGTTCTAAGTATATTTGAATGTAGAACCCAGGCTGAACAAATAATAAGTTTATTATTTCTTAATCATTTCTATCCGACGAGTTCAAAAGAAGGAGAAAGCAACGAAACAATTGTATACGGTTCGGTCACTCGTTATGGTCCGCGCAACCAGTTGCCAGCGCAAGTGTTCACATACATTCTCATCAAGAAAAAGCATACTTGCACATTTTCGAGTAGCGAATACGCAAACCGGTACGTTTAACCAGTCGTTTAACCAGGCGTTTTGATTCCCGATCTGGACGAGTTCATAGTCCTCGGCTCGTTGTCGCGGTTATCCTTGGAGGAGCAACGTTATGGCAGCTTGTTCCCCCGGGGAATCGATCGGAAAGGGAGAGCGTAGGTAGAGAGCGAAGAGAAGAGAGCTCAGACAGGATGGGAGGGCGAGAGAAAACGAAGCAGCAACGTCCACCGCCTTCATCGAGATTTAACGCCGGCATTTACATTTAGAAGAGCTTGTCGAGGTGTTGTTTGCTAATCGAATCCGGAAAATGGTGCTCGCTAGCCGTAAGATTCGTTCTGAACGTTGTAAATACGTCCGATCGGCAGCTCGATGCTCCGTCCATCGTCGAGCTTAACAAAACCACCGTCTGCCACCCGGCCAGACCTCTTTCCCAAGTTCCATCCGCTTCGAGATCACTTCGAGGTCACTTGCTAATAAATTCCCTTCGTGGAATCGTTCCCTTCGAACCGTGTTGTTCATTGACGACTTGTTAGACTATGCGTGTAAGACGAGAGAGAAATTTATGAAAATGAAATTGACGAATGTAAGCAACGAACAAAATTCAATATTGTACGACGGCTATATAAAAATTACGCGGAGATATTTTTAAAATGGTCGTGTACACGAGATCAATTGTTTTCATTTTTATTCGGAGAGTGTGGAAAAATTTGAATATTCAAAATGAACTTATTCTTTATAAAATGATTGGAGATGTTATTTAACGCAGTGTAACGTCGATTTAGTACCATTAGTTCTTTTAATGCCAGTATCGAATGAATTTCATTCAACAGAGACAAAACTGTAGTAGTACCTAGTAGTTTGAAAAGTTACATATCTATTTGTTACGAATTGCGTAATACAATTTTTCTCGATTAAAAGTCGAGGAATAAATTTTGGGATGTAACATTTCTGCAATTAGAAATATCTAACGCGGTGTCGTTTACTTAATCCAAACCGGAGGGAGATCTTAAGCCGTTAGATTCGTGAATTGACATTGTGTGAACACGTTCGAACGGCAGCTCGATGCTGCTCCGTCCTTCCGGCGAGCTTAACAAAACCATCGTCTGCCACCCGGCTAGACCATCTCCTCCAGTTTCTCGCTCCGAGCAGCAGCTCCCGTTGTTCGTTCTTTTTCGTTCGAATAATGGAGAAACATTTCAGAGATTGGCCATGCCCTCGTTCCCTCCGAGGGTTCGTTAAAAGTCCCCTGATTTCCCTCCTTTTCTTTTTTCGTTCGGTATTCACGGGAATGGGGATCGGAGTCGCGAGACTCTTCGGTCTGGTTGGCTCAAAGCGATCGCGATAAAGGGACAGAAGCTGTTGGAGGAAACGGTCGATAGAGGAACGGAATTTTTCTTTCCTTTCCACGCGATTTGTTTGCCATGGTGTTCGATGGACTGTTCGGTGGTCTGAGGTACGAGTGTAGCTGCAGTGAATGGCTTTGAAAGGAGCAGTGATTCGAATCCCTTTGTCGTACCTTCATTGTCAATTTTAATCGTTATTGTGTTAACGTTCGCGGAAACTTACCGTTTTGAAACTTCACTAACCATGCGACTGAATGAATAGTTATTGGCATTACAGTGAAATTTGGTCGATCAGTCAAAAGTTTAGTGCAGGTTAAATGACGACTTCATCTGGAAATATTTTATTCGTAAAGTTATTTTTCATTGTACTAATGCTAATACTAAAATTAATTAAGATCAAAGTAATTGTACTTAAATATCAAAGTTCTATATATTACTATTAATTGTGTATAATTAGACAATTGCATATACACATACTTATTAATTATATATTATATTTATATATCAAAATTGTAATAATAACATTCTTGTTTAAAAAAAAAATGTAAGAAGTATTTTTATTTCTTTTAAAAAATAAGGAATGAACTTTTTATTGGATAAAAGTTATCTAATATTATAAGAATACACTACTTTTTGTAAATGTATTCATCCATTTAATAGTGTGTACGTTTATTATAACCAACCTTTCACTGGTGTGACTTTAAATTTCATTGCTTGTGAATAAATTTACTTATCAAATTAGTATGCTCATACATTGGCTAGAAAGTGTATAAATCTATCAAATTCATCACGACGATGAATGTCATATGACATGGTTCGGTTACTTTCATTTCTAAAATTTCTTAAATATCCAAGACACGTAGAATCCTAATGTTTTATTCAAAGAATTCATAAATACGAAAATCTAGAAATATAAATTAAGGACGGTCGAATTTATAACTCACTCGTCACTGCCATAGTGTTTTAATAGTTACTTTAGTAGATGTCTTTTCAATCGAACAGGAGCTCGCTGCATTTTAAAAACCCGTGTTAGATTTCTACTTTATTATTCTACATAAATATTCATAAATGTTCATAAATTCACGAGAAATTCTATTTCGCACGTGTACCTTTGCACATGTAAAAAATTACACATATATATGTTAGTAAAATACTTTAAATTCTGTTTTAAAGGATCCAGCGATAACTTCAATTTAAAAAAAGAAAAAAACACTAAAGTATAGTAATAAACGACATGGAGAAAGAGCGCTTAACAAAGACGATGAACTAACTTTTTTTATTTTCATTTTCAGCTTCTAGCCGGCAATAATAATCCGTACTCCGAGAAGGAGCAGATCTTCGACCCAGCGATCGTTGCCACGAAAGTCCGTTTCATCCCTTACACGTCGCATATGAGGATGGTGTGCATACGAGTGGAGCTGTATGGTTGTCCATGGATCGGTGAGTGAAATTCGTCACAATTACTTTCGCCTCTGGCAGTATCTGGCTGCTTAATTCGCGACGCACAGGCCAAATGTTGAAAAGAACGACGCGACGGTTCGTTCGACGTCGAGCATTTTTACCAGGCTTTCCATTTTATCGGTTCGACGAAGGAAACTTCTTAGTGGTTGGAAACGTGGTCGCACGACCGTATTTCCTGCGTCCTGCCACCGTCGATTTTCATGCCTCAAAAATCTAATACTATTCTCTGGCCGTCGTTTCCGGCTTACCATAATTCCGGTTCCCTCTTCCATTGTGGTAAACGCAATAAATAGTCGCATGAAAAACTCGCTTTGAATGGAGAAGTGGGTTACTCGATTTTTACCTATAAAACTACTTTCAACGGTCGTGATAGAAATGAAATACACTTCCTCTCGTGTTCGGTTGGATTAGCGTAAAGCCGATTTCTGTAAGTAAATTTTATGGATGTTTACGCCAAAAGTGTGTAAACGTACGATACACGCGTCATATGTAAAAACGTGCTATAGATCGTAATAAGGGTTCGTTTTTTGAAATAAACGTTCACGTGCACGTAAAATGTTGAAACATTGGAATCGTATGCAAACAGATAGAAATTTGGATAAGGGAAAATTCGCATCATTACGCCAATCATTCCACAATATATAAATATAAATGCAGCACACTTTTTGAAATTGAACTGGCGAATCAAATTTTTCCACCAGATTCCATTTTTATCTACGAGTCTCGAGTCTCGTTCAAAACCACAGATTATATTAACTAAAATCATCTCCACGTAATCCAAAACTACTCTTCATAGAATTTAATAGAAGGATAATTGAATTTTCCTCCAGATTTCATTTCTTCAGCGATGCTCACGGAAGGAACATAAATTTCCACGAATCTCGAGTTTCGTTTCAAATTTAGAGGACTGTATTAAAATTTACGATCTCGGTTGACGAGATTTAATCTAACTCTTTACAAAACTCAAAGAATAAAATCCAAGGAAAATTACGAGTAAAAGTTATAATTAAATATTCAAAAATTACTATAACATTTACAAAGGAAGAACATAATATTCACATTGTATAATATTAATGGAAAAACATAAATTTCACATTCTACGTACAAGTCTCAAATTTAAAGGACTATGTTAATCAAAATTTATGATCTCGGTCGATGAACACTCGTTAGATCAGACTTCGAATCGATTCACAGTCTCGTTCGCTACCGGAACTTTCAATTTTAATCATTATGGCCATTCCACGTATCGATATTGCTCGTAATTGTCTGACATTGTAAGAAATATTTACACCGGCGACGGTTTATTCCCCATTATTATCGAATTGCTCGTTCTCCCAAGTTACGCTCGTATCGGGGAGAGAAGCGCATTCACGCGGTTGAACTATGGGATAGCGTCCGCTTAAAAAAACGTTGCGCGAATTATCAAGCGAACGATATTTTCATTGGGGCGTCGTTACCGGTGAAAAACAGCCTGGCCGTAAACGAGTACTTGCGTGTATTGAATTTCGGTTGCTGGCTCTGGTGGTTGTGCAATTACTGTACAGCAAGAACGAAAATATTTCTCCATATGCCGGAACGGTGATTGTAGTCGAAATTACTGCAATCGCGACGCGCACGACCCTCGATATTATTCTCCACAACGAGAGTGTGCATGCGTATTGCACTCTCGTTGTAAAAAATTTTGGAGCATTTCAAAAGAATTAATTACTTTTTAAACATTTTTGGAACGCGTTCTGCCGTTTGTGTTGCAGTATATTCGACCTAGATACAAATTAGATACAAATTCATACAAATTTGCACTAAAGATTTTAAGTTCATATTAACTGTACTATATAGAGTGTAGTGTGGTATAGTATAGTATATTACCAATACTGTATTTAACAAAACTACAAATTTAGCGAGGTTTCGTAAATGAAATGATATAACTATATTGTGCAGTATATACATAGAAGGTAAATTGACCGATTAGTAACGACGGAATCCAGAAAAAAAGACCCTACGGATAATAATACTTAATTACTATATTAACCGGATCGTGTGGAGCTTGAGAGAAGACTAATTAAATTTTAATTAAATTTATTGAATTTGAGCTACGAATTTTTCCACCGATAAACTTCAAATAAAAAAATTAGGTAGATTATGCTCCAAACAGTACATAAACATTCAACGTATACAGGAAAATACCGTCAAGCTTCTTATCTCATCTCTTCTTTCAAGGAATAAATTCGAGGTATTCGTCGTTATGGCGCGACCGTGTGCATTAAAATTGCATTTGGTTATTTCACGGGCGAAAGAGTGGAAACTTGTACCGCTTTCTTCCGTCGCTGATGTCTGTCAGTTCGCGTCGAAGGTGAAAGCTCGCGAATAAAAATCATTTCTCTGTATACGTCCCGTCGAACGCCACCCGTTTCTCCAAACGTCAATCCCGAACGCGTTGATAAGGACGTGCGCCGATTAAATTACGCGACTCCTGCGTAAACTCTTGAATAAAAGCTTTTTAACTGAACGATGGCTCGGCGAAACGGCTTTTAAATTAAATCCAGGCGTTTAAGCAGTGAGACATTTCGAAACTTTAAGCCCAGAGTCAAGTGGAAACTTGTAAATTTATCTTGACGTCTATTTCTTTCAATCAGACGTGCGTTCAAGACCGGCTTCGACCGAAGTGGATCGATCTTTATTTCCCGCCGCGATTTTACCTTGCGATTCGTCGGACCAAAATTATATTTTATTATTTGTCTCTACTTGCGTCTACATTTGTGATTGTAATTGACACGTTACGAGGCAAATTGATGATGTGTTAACTACGATCGATCGAGTTTACTTGTCATTTCAATTTCTAATTGGGAAACACGTGAATTGTAAAGTATATAATTTTATTTCTGCTTTGGTCGAAATAAATATTAATTCTATCGAGTATCTGCGTTGCTGGCAACTGTAAAAAATAAAATATTTAAAGTGATTCGTGATTCCAATCGAGATAACGCAGTATCACATATTTTAAAACGTGATTTTATATAACTGAATCACATAATTTATTATAATGGAAATTGCTGTAAAAAAAAGAAATTACTGTCGGGCTCTAAAAAGATTCTGTATTCTGAAAAAGAAATTCAAATTCTGCATTAAAAGATTTTAATCCAGCATCTAAGAATCTTGAATCCAGCGTTTAAGAATCGAGAGAGAGAAAGAGAGAGAGAGAGAGACCCCGCAAAGTTTCTGAAATCCAACGAAGAACAAGACAAAATCTACGTAACAATCGTCCTTCAATTATTCACAAGAGAATCACGTCGAAATGTTATAAGCAACCACAGCGCGCTTGCACACCGGTTTTAAAAGTTTCCGCGTCTCTTGTGGACGTGCGCTGTATTCAACAACCGCGCGCAATCTTATCACGTATCATCCGGGAATAAAATGTCTGTCTCATCGCCGCGATGATGCATAGTTCACGAGTGTGTATACCACTGTTGCTCTGACTGTATCCTCTATCCCTTTTCTTCCGTTTGGTTGCAGAGGGTCTGGTGTCGTATTCCATGCCCCAAGGAATCAAGAGGGGCTCGGAGGTTGACCTCTCCGACAGGACGTACGACGGCCGGGAAGAAGCAGGCTACCTCTCCGGGGGACTCGGTCAACTTGTCGACGGGCAAAAGGGTCCTGACAACTTCAGATTGGACGTCAGTGGTAACGGGAAAGGTGAGCTGCCTCCTGCTGCAATCCAACGAGATTAACGCTAGATGTTTGATCGTGTCCAGATTAGCGCGTCCAGATAGAGCCGTCCTGCCGCGTTTCGTGCTCGCGAGCTACCGGCTCGTTTGTTACGTCGTTTCTTCTTTTTATCATTCGCGACTCTTTCTTCCTCGCTTTCTCTTTTCTTGTTTCCTCCTGGTTTCTTTGGCGCGAGAGGATCGTTGTTGAGATACGGGGGTTTGAATTCGGGGTTAGGAGCTAATAACGAGCGAAGAAAATTGGGGGACGGTGCGCGCGGTGGAAAGAAAGCAGGATTCGTTTAAGTTAACTAGCTTGGGTTCGTGTTATTTGCCTTTTTTCCCTCCACCGGTATTAACAATTCCACTCCGGGCTGTTTTCTCGAGTGTTATTAAATCTCAATTGTAAATTCGCTGTTTCGTTTCGACGGTGGAATTAAATTTGCCCGGGTGTTATCGAACTGCATAAATATTGCAACAGCAGGGTGTTTCTTCAACTCAGGTCAGGAACGCATCGATGATAAAGAAACTGCATGGAGAAGCGAGTTGTTTTCCTTGTTGCTGTAAAAACAGCGCATCGAACGTCTCATCTAGTTATATATTCATTAAGTAAATATGTTCTTAATATGTTCTATTAAGTAAAAATGCAATTACTTTGGATTTGCTTACGTTGGATTTGCTCGGAACAGTCAGTCATGATAACCAAATTTCGATGCAATGTTAAATTTCAAAATATTTCACACGACACAGCTAGTACATCCATAAAACGTTTGCATATTTTCCTGAGAAACTGCACATCGCTCATTGGATATTGTCTCTTCTAACATCCAACCATACCACATAATTCGCACAGTCTAACGTCTCGATGCGAACGAACTTTTCCACCCGTCGATTTCAGGTGTGTGGACCGGTCCAGACAGCGATAAGAGAGTTTGAGAAAAGCCGCCCGAACCGGTGTTCCACGCCGTACTCGAATCTGTTCCAATTTACATTTATATTGAACCGCAGGCTAGACTGCAAGCCACACGGCTGTTTACCGGCTCCCAGGATACATTTGTGTCTTTCCATTTACGGGACGGGTCTTGGCCACGTACTTTCAGCTTCTTAAACTTTTAAACCCGTCGAGACTGCGTGGCGCAGCTTCTCCCTTCTCTCTTCTCTCCGTTTGTAACGTTGGTCGCACTCGGAGTCTCTCGGATCGAGAAGAATCTTGGCTCGTTTCATCCAAAGGCAGCTGCGGCTGCATCCTACGGATTCTATTTTCCCGGAGAGAGAGAGAGAGAGAGAGAGAGAGAGAGAGAGAGAGAGAGAGAGAGAAAGAAGAAGGACCTTCCGTGGAAATATTTCTTCAGTTCTAATCCGGTCGTGGATTAGGCATCTAACTAAAGGAGTCGTTGTTTCGGTTCGTTGTCCCGTGAAACTTACTCTCGCGTTCTCGTTCTCGTTCTTGTTAATAAGTTTCCTTGGTTCGCGCGGGAGGCCAGATGAGGGCACGACGCGATCAAAATGTCAGCGGGAAACGGCTCGTCGCCGCTGGAGTGAGTAATTAGGTCATTAGGTAATAACTTTCAGATTGCAGTTTAGCGAGCGCCAAGGCGAGGACAGGCACCATTGCCGATTCCAATATCGCCGGGATCGGAGTCTGACGGAGTGTTTCGCCAAGTTTCCCCCCTTTGCTTCGGCGTCACTTTGGTCGCGCTCCCCTTGTTAATAAATTTCCTTCGTAAATTATTCCCTCCGCGAGCCGTGTCGTTGAATGGCGACTTGTTACTCCGTCGCCTGGTAAATATTAGATTCGTCCACATCAGAACGTCACGCCGTTTCGTACAGTCGAATTTGAATCGCGTGTTTCTTCAAAATATCACAGACTGTTTTCGATATAACGATTGTTTCATTTCGATATTCCTTTTAAGAATTGTCAATTTTAGAATTGAAAAGTGGAACGTATAATTATACGTATAATTTCTTTCTAAATGTCTTCAAAAAGTTGTCAGAATTAAAAAATTGTGGAATGAAGGATATTGTCCTGTAAAATAATCATTGCAACCGTAGAATTAAAATTAAAATTCACGCACTTACAAACAGAAATCTGTGGACGAAATACTCAAAATGGGGCACAATGAATAAAAATCTCAATCTACGAAATTACACTATCCGATCATCCAATATTTCGCTAGAATCGATCATCTTTAAATCTTTGAGAATTTTATTCCAAAGCCAAGTAAGAAAATCTCAGTGATGGAAAGTCGATCGACAGCATGTATTAAAGGCGACAGCATGTATGAGAGGCGCGAGTCATCGCGTTCTTCGTTTATCTCGTTTACGTTCTCTTTGGAAATCGACGACACGCGAGTTTTACGATCGCTACACGCTCGAGTCGTGCACAGCTTTGGTTTAAGTGAGAAAATCATCAAGCTGAGCAGAGTTCGTAGCGTGGTGTGCATTCGTGGCCTCGGTGGTTATCTTACCACCCTTCTGAATGTTCAGAATTGATGGTAGATAGCGGTCGAAAACGACGACAGGAAACTGGAAACTATTTACCCGAGGGACGATATTATGGGTGGAGTTTACACGACGGATAGATCATAGCGATTTAACAAGGGCGCGCCGGTCGTGAACATTGTCGATCGAGAGGGGAAAGCAGACAGCAGATAGAAAATTCGAGTGCAGAATGTTCGATTAATACGAATTAGCTCGAATCGAGACGGAACGAGCGAAATTGTTTAACTTTTAATAAGCTACGACGGATCGAAGTAGGACGTCTGTTCGAGCCCGAAATGGAACTGTTTCCGCTCGTGATGTTACGTTTCTCTTCGTCTTTGTTGTCCTCATGGAGAACAGGAGATGAAAAGAAAAAAAAACTCTCATCATGGTGTGATGCATTCGCATAGAAAACGAGAAAAATTGATACGTGCAAGAGTATTCGTGCATTTGATGAAAAATTAACGACATTTTAAACTGTTCAGACTTTGTGAACAAAATCATACAATAATCTAATCAGTTGACCTCAAGCACGGGATATTTTCGCTGTCGAGATTTAAACGTCACTGAAAAATTTGTTTGTGACTAAATATTTTGATGATCGAAATCTTCCCTTTACAATAACTCTTAAAAACTTGCAGTACGATTTTCTTTCGCCATTTTATGGACCTTTGAACATCAAAGTCGAACGAGAAAAATTGAAGAAATCCTAACCATTTAACTCTAATGATTGAACGCTAATAAAATGGCGAGAAACAAAATCGTACTGCAAGTTTTGAGGGCTCCGTAACGACATTTCTGTTATAGCATTTCCTACGTTGGGATTGACAAATTTTAATTTCGCAAATAAAACTCGGAGAAACATATTGGCGTCTCGCAGTATTAAGCGTGCAACGACATTTTTTGTTAATCTAGCGTTTCGTATGCTGTAATTAAGAATTTTTTATTTCACGGTGGGAAAAATTGAAACGTAAATAAGAGAAACAATTACGGAGAGAATCTTGATACCTCATTGCACTAAGTGTGTAACGATATATCTGCTGATGTAGCGTTGCGTTTCGTGCACTGTAATTGGGAATTTTTAATTTCACCAGGGAAAAATTGTAACGTAAACAAGAGGAACAATTATGGGAGAGAATCTTGGTAATTTTTAATTTCACGAGGTTTTAGGTTCTGTTATTGTTGTGCGGGACAGAGATTCAGAATCCTCTTTTAAATTTTGCACAGTAATAAGATGTAAGGATATGTAAAGTGATAGTATACGCCATATTGCAAGAGTTATTAAAAATCTGTGGTATTTGCCGATTAATTTCATGGAAAGATCTCACCTCATTAATTCTGACGAAATTTATCAGTTGTTGCTACTGATAGTATCTGAAACGTAAACGATAAGTTTCGTTACCATTTGTGTCGTAAATTTTCGAATCGTCACATCATATTCAGTCCATACATGTAGTACAAATAGAGCAAAGGATTATAGCAAGATCCACGGTGCTTCTAATTACGACGTGATTTACAAGAGACTTGCTTGTTCTCCCCAGCTCCACGTTGTTCGTAATAAACTTCTCGAGCAGTTCGTTCCGGCAAATTCACATGGAATTCGTAAAATCGCGCGCTGACGAAAGTTCGGCAGGGAAAACCGCAGCCAGCGTCCGGTTAAAGGCCGGAAATTCGAAACGAACCGCGAAAAGTAAGAGAGAAACCGGGTTCGGAAAAACGCGTAACTCGCGGTCGCTGCTGGCTTTAGGGTTATTGCAGTCCATTTTCAATCTGCGTCCCCCCCCCCCCCCCCCCCCCCCCCCCCCCCCCCCCCCATCCCGTCCAGCTCTCCCCATAGGAGGACCGTGGTGTGCGTTCGTGCGCGAATACTCGAAAATCGTGGTGTCTGGGCGTCGAGAATCCGTGCAATAACTGCCGCTGCGGCTCCGCGCCGCGAAACTCTTCCATTCCCCGAAACTGTATTTCGTTACACTTGCGGCGCATGTATCCACCGACACACATTTTTAAAATAAAACCGCCGGATCTGTACGTATAAATCTGAAAAATAACGTTCTTCTCAACAACCCGGGAACTAGGACACCGAAAGTTCACTCGAATCGTAATTAAAACACGAATATGCTTCAATCTTTTTTACACTGTTTTTTTTTTTTTTTTTTTTTTTGAAACTAGCATCGAATAATCTCTCGGCGTGTCGCAGGCAACAACTATTCGAGCAATTCTTCTTTTCGTATAAATGTTCGAGATAATATTCCGTCGATGCTCTTTCTCAATTGTTCATTCAGACATTAAGAAATCCATTGATCGTGATGAATCTGAACTCCCCTCGTGCGCTCACATTCACTTGTGACTTATATAGTTCAAGATTTCTAAAAGGTTGTCTCTCAACTCTTAATAAAAATTTGGAATTGTGCGTTCAGCTCGCATGCTGAGTATTGTTCAAATAGTTTTATAACCAGTAATGAAGTAATTCATTTAGTAGAGGTTTAAAGAAGATAACTAAAGATATTATAGTATATTGAATAAATACATGTCATTCAGTATTAAATTTTTAGACTTTTGGGAATTTTAAGCCAAACGGTTAAGTAAATCTGGTTTGAAGATTCTAATTTGAGAAAAGAAAAGAAACTTTATTTCTATTGAGTATATTTATTTAATCGAGTGATCTTATTTTATAGTAAGTAGTATAGAATAACACTACTATAGTGAGTAAATAAATCTAGAATGGAGCAATGTCACAATAGTTTTAGCTAATACAGTGTAAAAGTTGTTCCACGAGATGCTAACGTTCTGCAAAATTATGGTATCCGTGTTTGATTAATTCTAATTTTGAGATTTCATAGATCTCTATCTATCACAGTTATTAATTAAATAAAACATGCGAAATAAAAATTCGAAAACATTCACGAAACAGTCATTATCTCTGCTCCAGGTAACGCCCGCGGAAATACTAATGCAAAGATAATATAATAGATTTACATCGTAATTACATTGTAATCCTTTTAGATAGAATGATGAGGGTATTTGAGATAATATTTCGCCGGCGCTTTCAGCGCGGGGATCGATATTGGTTCAACTAACAAAGATAATTCCTGGAAATTAGCAGCAATGGCAAATCGGGGAATATGAATTAGGGGGATCGTTGGCCAGCTACGTTGCCTGTTCCTGATACTCGAGAACCGGCGAGTCGGTTTTTCAACGAGTCACAAAGGTTGATTGTTAATCGGTGGGCAGAGGCTGGTCGAGGTAACGGGGTCGGCAGAAAGAGAGGAGAAAAGTTGGAAAAGCGATGAAGACAGGAACGAGGCTTTCGTGCGAGGCGTTCTAGTGGACTCGTTAGTAAGGCTTAAACAGACTTTACTTTAGGGACGAGCGTGTTTCATGGGTCTTTCTAGTTTCTCCTTTTTATCGAGCGCGCGTGTAGATTTGGAAATATATTTCGTTCGTGCAAGATACGGAGTATTTTACAGTTTTTCTTACAACATACTTTCTTCGTGAAAACTTTGATTGTACTATTTGTATAATTACGTAGATATCATTGTTTGATCGTAGACTGCATTTATAGGAAATTGAAAAGAGAAGAAAATATATTTATATGACACATGTGATGTGCAAAATATCGAAAGTACAATGATTTCAGCAATATTTGATATGTAATACAATTTTCAATTTTTACCAAGATTCTATTCTTTTAAATTACAGTCTCAAAGAATTTAAATTTGCATAAAGAATTAGCAGTCTAGTTATAACACGCATAATAAAAATATAAAAATATATAAAAGTCCACAGTTCAGTCACCGTGTATTTTAAATATTTCATTCGACGCTGTAGTTAGAAGCGATGGAAAATTTATTTGTGCAGATTTGCTATTTAGCGGCGACGCCGATGTACATAATTACTGTTCTAAAACGTTTCTCTAAATGCAATACAAAAGACTTATTTGCCAAATGTAATAGATTCACGGGACTGTATCGATGAAATTGATGTATGCAGTAAAATGTTCTTAGACAGAGTGAAACACGGAACGATGTTTAGCAATTAGAAGCGGTCGAGAAAGGGTGGAACAGGAGGGTGGAGTTCGTTTCGTCCTGAATCCGTTAATGGACTTGTCAGTAACATATAGGGACGGGAAAGAATGGGTTGATCGGATTGCCGGACCGAGGATTCGAATCGAGATTTTTCATTTGTAGAACGATTGCACTTGCAATTGTGCTATCTCCTCTGTCGACGAACACCCTGCTGCCAATCTGAAAAAATTTTTTTGAATTTACATTTTGAATCACGAATCCACCACCGTTCCCTTTCGGATAATCCGATCCTTTGCCCGCTCGGCTATCGGAAAAAGATCAAATTTTATTTGCTTCCATTTTCTCGTTTACTCTCGTTACCAGTAATATTTACGACGACTTAAACGCGGAACGCTTATTCCGTCAAAGCGTATTTATCTAACAGCTAATCAAAATGCAATGAATGAGAAAAGTTTACAATACAACGAAGAGTACGAGATTTTATTCACGTTATTTTAGGAAACTAACATGCACTTTGCCTTGTACGATACGTCCGCGGTGAATTTTATAACGCAACGAAGAGCAAAAAATTTTAGGAAGAATCATTCAAATTTCCGAAAAGTACACCGATGTAAAAATTTCTAGAAAAATACCACGCAGAAAGAAAATGGGAGGAAAGGAAGGGAAAAAAGTAAAAGATGTCGAAAGAAAGGCAAACAAATTCTCACGGGGAGCATCTGCGACGTTTCCCCGTTAAAATTCGCCGGCGAAGACCGCAGGACTCAATGCAGTCGCAGATTGCACGGAACGCCTACTGTTCAGCTAGCGATTAATTAAGGCAACATTCAAAGACCAGCTGTCGTTCGGTTGAAAATAGGTTTTCAACGGGGGCTGGGCGGAGAGGACATCGCGCGATTTGCAACAAATGCGTTCACGTTGAAACAATTTGTTCGTTTGATAGGGACCAGGCGCGCGGGGACCGACAAATTTCGCGTCACGCGCGACTCGCGGATTATTTATGTTACAGATTTTATTGTCTCGTTTATCGGTACGCGGTGTCGATGGGCTAAATCGGATCCCAACGACGTAACGTGTCATTTTTCGGACTCGCCGGTGGAAATATTCTCGTCGTACTCGCGCTCATGTTGTTAAAAAATATAGAAAAGAGAGAGAGAGGGGAGAAGAACACCGGGAGGAAATCGGTACATTTGTATGAACGAACGGGATTGAAAAAACAGTGGACCGTTCGATTGTGCTGCAGCCGATCGCGGACGTTGTTAAACTCGAATTAGTCGGCCGGATTCGATTTTTATCGGACGCCGCTGTCCTCGGTTGTCGAACCATGCGCGCTTCTTGATGCGCTGATTCGCTGTGATTGTTGAAGGATCGATGAAAAGACATTTCGTGTAACGTTTTTGTTACGATACGTTGTAACGGCGGAAGTGTAACGAGGCTGGATTAAAACGTGACAGACCGATGTTCACGTTTTTCCTTTTTTTTTCTTTTTTTTTTGTTTCCGTCCTCTCTACTCGAATGTTTTAACTCTTTTGGTGCCGAACGACGAAAGTGACAAAGTGAAAATGACGAGTCTTTATTTGTCGGATGATGCGCATTATCGAATTATTATTTACTTATCTTTTGAAATACGATGGTCTTTAAATTCTGTAATTACATTAAGCGGTCCCCGCTTAAGTGTCGATAATCAGAAAAGCGGACGGTTAAGTAGAAGTCTATTCTGCAAAATGTTCGTATCAATCGAATATCAGCTGATATTTTATAGAAATACCACCTCGCATTTTATTGTGCGAGATATAATTTCGAAGAAGCGACAAAAACTTAAATGAGAGAAAGTGGAGACTACTGTATACTCTATATCGAATTCGTCGGAGGACAAGAGACAGTAATATTCAACGTTAATTTGTTTCGTATAAACACGATTTTACTATACTTCATTCGTCAGTATAAAATGCGCAATATCGGTATTTCCGCAGTAATGAATTTCTCTTTGACTTTTTTTGTTCAAGGATACGAATGGGTAGGCTGGAGAAACGACACGCCAAGCATGCTCGGCCGTCCTGTTGAAATAACCTTCGAATTCGACTATTCGAGGAATTTCACTGCCATACACTTGCACATGAACAATTACTTCACCAAAGATGTGCAGGTACGTTGAACATTCTAACTCCATTTCGAACGTATCTCGAACATAGATATACGGTGGAAATGTTTTCTCGGGCAGATATATATATATATATATATATATATATGTATGTACACATACGTATTTTCTTCCGCGCGTTATTACCTGGGAATTCACTACGAATTCGATCGCGCGCGCGGGGCAGACGATATTCAATCGTGCTTCCTCAGATTATTCCGATTAATATTCCAATATTAATATTCCCTTCTGCGCGGTGATCGATGTTTGCTCAATCTGTACAAACTCGCAACCGAGAGTCCATGAATTCGTTATGATTCATTAAAGTTCGCGGATGACTGGTTAATGAGCGAGAAAGACGTGGAAATCGCCTTCGGAACGTTTCCATTTCCGAACGAGCGCGCGTTATCTTAACGAACCGCGGCAAGCTTCGTCGAAGAATTTCCACGGGTCGTTCTCTTAGAACGCGAACGGAACTTGGAGCGATGTCGCGTCGTTGTTAAACTCGCGATATCCCATCCCGGTGATTCGCTCTCTCGGAATCCGCGCGGTTTAAGAATAAATTCACCGGTCTGTAAAAAGAGGCGTTTTATTTACCGCGAGAGACAAGCCGTCCGGCGAATGAAATTTCTCGTCCGATCGGGCCGAGAACGAGGTTTTTTTTTTTCTTTTGTGCGCAAGGGAACGATATTGCCATCTCGGTCAAATGTTATTATATTTCGTTTCATGCACTCATGCGATATGCGCGTAGCAAATGATGGCGAAAGTGGAAGATAAAGAAAGGAAAGGAGAAGACGAAGGAGGAATGAAAGGAAGAAGGAAAAGAGGAGGAAGCGTTTCCATTATATTAAACGATAAGTTTTCCGTAATCTTCCGCGGTAGAGAACGGGTAACGGGGATTCGCGTTGTTTAAAGAAAGGGTTATACAATCGTATCTTTTTATACGTCGTCGTATCTTTTATACTTTCGTGCAATAAATCGCATTCACGTGAGCAGCATCTTACCACGGTCCAATTGTTAGGCTAACGTTAATGATTTCAAGAATATTTATCTAGAACTTTTTCTCCTTGTTCCTTTTGTTCCTTTTAATTTAAATTGTGCTAATAATTTCAATTCGAAAGAAAACAAGAAAAGAAATCATCCATTTCAACAGTATTTTAAACAGTAATCGTGTGAATGGTCGCGCAAAATATTGTTAATTTTGTCAAGAAAATACGTTGTAATTCTTTTTTCTTCAATTTGTGCACCCGCGCAAGGACAAAAGCGTAATATTAAAAAAGAGAGAGAGAGAAGGAAAAAGAAGTGAGGCATTTCCATCACGTTCGACGATTTCCTCGCTTGTTTATTCGTCCACCGATCGCTTCATCTTCGGCCACGACCGAGACGATCGTGTTATCTCTACGCACACAAATACGCACACACGATTCCTCCGCAGGTCTTTTCCTACGCGAAGGTTTATCTTGGCGCCGGTGGAAACCAATTCAACGGCGAGCCAGTCCATTTCTCGTACATACCGGACCTGGTGTTGGAGCAGGCACGTGACGTTACCATAAAGCTTCACTCGCGCGCCGGCCGTTTCCTCAAGCTTCAGCTTTATTTCGCGGCGCGCTGGATCATGCTCAGCGAGGTAATCTTCGAATCAGGTAAGGGAAACACAAACGGATCAATCGATAAAAATCTATTTTTCATCCCTTCGATTCGTGAATTCGAGACGCGTATGTATGCGTATGTGTGTATACTTTGGCGCGGGAAAAAAAAAAACAAAGACGAAAGGATGAGAGGAAAAAATACAGAGACGTCGGCGTCTCTAGGAAGATAAGGCGAGAGAGAGAGAGAAAGAGAGAGAAAGAGACACCGCGCGAATCGTGATACTGAGATATCGGGAACGAAATAACTTCACGGATTTCAAGGCTGCCAAGGAAACTTCGCCGCGAGTGGAAACCGCATCCGGCGCACGTTTCCGAGCCGTCGTTCGCGAACTTTTGGATCAAGAAACGGATGAGTTCGAAAGTCCCTCTCTCTGTCTCTCGCTAGCTCGCAGAGCGACACCAGCCCGGTCGATTCGATTTCCAATCTTTGGTGACACGTTCGCGCGCCGTGACGATAGAATCGTTGGAAAAGATGAGGGATAATCAGGCAGCTGGGTGCAAACGACGATACGTCACAACGTATTCTGATGGAACGATGAATTCCTGAACGCGGCTGACAGAGGACGAGTCGCCGATGGAATTCTTATTCGCGTTCGTTATTAGTGGAGTCTCTCTCCATGAGCATCGCGTTGCGAATTGTCTGATTTATTTTCGAACGTTCGCGTGTTTTTATATCTTGAACTCTTGAGTCGACGAAGGGACGAAACCTAGATAGAAATTCTATATTTTGCGTATTATACACGCATGTATCTATACGTGGATGAAATTGAAGGTTCATAAAGACGACGTGAAAACTCACAAATATCAAGCGTATTCTACATTTAGCTTCTCGCGGTCGAACATGATTATAGTGGCGATATTTGAAATCCGTTTCCAATACCGAGTGTTGCGATCAAAGAGAATTTCAAATGATTATTACGCTGTTCGTAGTATCTTGCCGAAGGAATACGCCAACCGCGAAGGATTAAATTCGTAGCTCTAAATTGGATAGACTCCGAAAATAAATTTCAACCGGATACGTATGTACGAAATGCTACGTTTCGTAATTCATACTATGTAACGAAGAGACACGAGTTTGCTTATTAAAATTTAACACAGTCTCCACTTCGTATACGTTTCATCGATGCTTTGCTCATGCAACTATACGTTCCAACAGAATGATTCCACCGGATATTTGGTCATTTTAAACAAAAATTGATAGAATTCTCTCGTCTGATTTTGTTTTATCTAATTTACAGTCTTATCGCGAAATTAATAATATCAATAAATGTCATGGAGTGATTGAAGTTCGACTCGTGTGCAGAGAAAACTAACTGAAAAATTAATATCCGATTGTGTTGTGCCAGTTGCATAGTATATTTTATATTCTATTGCGGGTCGATCTCGCGATTTAGTGAAGTAGGACAAAACTTTATATTTGTTCAAGACAATGGTTCGAAAAGCTGCAGAAATTATTCAAAAGCTCAATAAGTCAATCTGTCATTATCGCACGAGGCGGGTGTGCTGATAAAACAGAAAATATAAAAATATAATTGCTTTTTAAGATTAAGATTTTTCACATTATGAAATACATTGAATAAAAATATATTATAAATAAATTTTTTTTTTTTATAGAAAATGATTTTTGAACATATTGTTAAAACCATCGTTTTAAACAACTTTTTTCTATATATAGAAACGCCTGCTTGATTTTAGTTTTCGAGAAAGCCGAGATTACGCATATAGGAAAATATTACTCAAAATATTAATTTTTACGATACATTCGAGAATCATCGAAATCAGTAAGGTCATTACTTTATACAGAACCTTCATCTGAATAATAAATTACCTGCAATTTTATTTCACGATGCAGGATACTTTTAGTTTTCAAATAACTAGCCTTCAATTATAATTACATTTTCATTTCATTAATTGTCCGATCATTTATTTATGGACGAGAGTGTAGGTTCCAAAAAGAACGTACTTGGGTTAGCAGCCAACGAGTATTAAACAACAAAAACTGGATAATAAACATCTCAAATTAAACAATAATAAACATCTCAAATTTATGTCAGAGGCGAAACCGGATTCATCCTCAACGACACTCCGTTCCAAACATTCGGAATTACGCGAGGAGCGAGAAAGAAAGAGAAAGCGCGCGTTAATTCGAAAATATTGTCGCGGCTTATAAAACATTCAAAGGCGGTCTACTCCGGTTATTCCGGTGATGTTGCTCGGTCGTCCCGGAAGTATCAGCGACCGAGGGAAAAAAGGAAGGCGGAAATATCCGCGGCACGTTGCGCGAATCAGAGCACGTGGTCGCGAAACAGAGGATTGCGGAGCGAAGCGCACGCCCTCGAGAACTTTCGTTTCCGTGGCGAACAGCGAAACCGTCGTTAATCATTCTCTTGGTGTTCTGTTCCACGTTCCCGCGAAAGATAACTTTGATTGCTTATCCTCAAAGTGGTTGGAATTCCTCCGTATCCTCCTGTCCCGCGCGACCCGTTTCCATTCCTTCCACGCGAACGTGGCGCGAATCGTCCTATTTCATTTTCCGCCCCCTATCGTCTTTGATCTTTTCTGTAATTTCGACAAACGAAAGTTTTGAAAGAGGTTTTCACTGTACATTTACATTTTTTTTTTTAAATAATTTTTAATAATTTGTCGGTAATTGTATTTATACTTCATATTTGTTATACTTATTTATTTCTATGTACACAGAACTTTGGTTGGTAGTGTGTGCAGTAAATATATACTACAATTGTAATAAATATAATAATATTATATATATTATATTATATAATTATGATATATATTATGTATTATATATAATTATAATCCTACTTTATCGAACGTGCTATAAATTCATAATCATCTCACATGCTCTACCCTTGAAACACGAAACTTGCATCTATCTTTCGTTCCCAGTAAACACAGTTCATTGTCAAAACAAAAATTTTTCAATTCTTCAGAAGATTATCCGCGGAATAGGAACGAGTTTATCATTTTAAAACGGGCACACAGAAGTGGCCGGTTATTCGCGTTGAAACGAACAATCTTAGTCGCTCTCACAAGTATCTAAAAGATCTCCCCCTTCTAAAATTACGGCGATTGCATTGACGTCAAGTTGCAGTTAATCCCTTACGGGGTGCGACCTTGAAAGCGACCGCCCCCCCCCCCCTCTTCATTCAACATTTAATTCCTTTGATAACTGAAAATTTCATTAACCTTCATCTCTGATACGCAGTGATCTCCGAATGGAACAACACCGACGACGATGAGCCGAGGAACAAGAGTGCCATTGTACTGGCGACCGGCAGCCCCTATCAGAATAACGAGGGTCCACTGCAGAGAGACGAAGTGAAGGCCACTTTTAATAAGGAGGAAAACAACGATAATGCCCGTAAGTCCGCTCGTCGATTTCTGCTATTGTTGCATCGAGGCGGTACCCTTCGTAATTTTCCGCACGATTTCCACCCTTCTTTACTATACCATCCCCCTTCCCCCCCCCCCCCCTTCTCTTCTCTTCTTTCGCTCGTTCCCTTTTTTTCCCCTTCTTCTCTCCAAGGTTGCTCTCCTTTTCGCCCTTTTCGCTTCGAATTGAATGCCGATCACGAACGCTACGCCTCTTTTTTTCGTTGTTCGATTTTCTTCCCATTTTTTCCCCATCCCCATCTTTTAGTCCGCGTTTCTTCCGCTTGTGTCGCGACGTCGAGACCTTGTTTCACGATGCTCCGTATGAGTTTCACCGCGACGAATTTCGCAGAAACAAGAACGATTTGATTTTTTTTTCGCGATGTTGCTTCGTCGCGAAGTAATTTTTGGTTGGAAGCTACTGCTCCAGTAATGGCGTCCGTCGCGTCGAGATGTTGAGGAACGGACGTTACTGCGATCGATCTGCGGAAATGCGCGAAACAGAGTTAGTCGGAGCGTGCGAAAAGTCGAGAATTTTTATTCTTGATTGTAGTGCACGCAAGATAACATCGAGATACGAGAGGCATTTGTCACTTTTAATTTCTACGAGAATTTCGAATTAAGATTTTACTCGCAAAAGTTTATATCGTCTGAAAAGTGAATATTTGGAATATAGTCTGGAATTTATTGTTACGTTGTTCAATAGTTTCACGCGCATGATAAATATTCTATTTAATATTCACCAAACACACTTACATATTTTGAAAAACATATAATACATTGAAATATATGAATCACTATAGTTTCAATGACTCTCCAAGACAATAAATCACTTGCTTCCTGAACCTTCTTCCTTCACCTAATTAGTTTTTACACAATATAATATGTACAATTCATTGCCCGTAGATTTCTGAACGTCATTTAGTATCTATTTACGATTGAAAATATAATTAGATTACCTACAATTCATCGTATCGCTATATTTTCTTTTATACCTTTAAAATACATAAATGATTCATAATTGAATTTAAAGTGCATAAATCATTCAAAATTGATCATTTCGAACAAGAATCACGGATCATAACGCACAATGCGTGCGGTGAAACGATCGCTGTACCAACAAATCGACGATCCTGTTACTTCCGTAACAACAAACTGCCGCGATCGCGATAAGTAGGAGAAAGCAGTTAAATTGCGCGCGATTCCATAAAAGCCGGATAAAGTGTTTACACGCAGGTTGCACGACTCTCGGTTGCTCCTCTCTTTCCTCGTACCTTTTTAATGCGCCGTAACGTCTCCCAGGTGTTTTCAAAAAAATTCTCGGTCCGCGGTCAAAGAAACGAAGCGGAAAAGACTCGGCGATACTCACCCGGCGGCCTCCGTAAACCGATAATGTAGCCATGCCTTTGGTTTTACTATCCCCTCCCCCTGGGTAGAAAGCAAAATCTAATTAATTTCTTTTTATTCCTATTTACCGGCTGCCCCGTCGTCGGAGCACTTCGCTTTGAATTGAAGTGTTAAAAGAAGTAACTCCGGAGTACTGACCGCCATTCTTCTATCGCCCGTTTCGTTCGGTAAATCGTCCGGTTGTCTTGGAGTTTCTTCTTCTTCTTTTTTTTCCCCTGCCCCCCCCCCCATCTCCTTTCGCCTCTTTTCTACGTGATCCATGCCTCGCGCATTAAGTTCAATTGATCGTTATAGTGCCTCCTGTTCGATCGACTTTCCATAAAGGGAACCAATCGAATTATATTGGACTTCTCGCGTGTTTAAGATCCGATTAATCGGTCAGTTTAGAACCCACGCGACGAATATCGAATGGAGGTTTTTCTAAGTACATGCACCGCCGGAGATTGAAGAATTTTCTATGTCACTTATTTCAGTTTGGTGAAAATATCGGTAAATGGGATAATGTGTAAAATATTTTGGGACAAGAGCGGCGCAGAGATATAATAATAACAGAAACATGGAAATGTAAAAATGTAAAGAACGTAGAGAGATAGGATAATCGTTCGTATTAGGTTCCATGCGTGCGCGCTACTGTTAAAATAAATTATACAAATGAACTTGCAGAATTTTTTCTCTATTTTCACAAGTTCATTTGTGCAATTTATTTTAATATTTCTCCACTGTACAAACATAAAATTGCAAAAATAAAAAGAAGTATTTATTTATTTTTTAAGTTTCAAGTATTTCTATATAATTTTGTAGAAATAATAATTAATACAGACAATTCTCCTATATTTGTACAAATTGTAATTAATACAGACAGTTACCCTATGAAAATACAAAAGTATAGAAATTTCCATTGTTTCGTTATTAGTCTTAACACTTAACTATTGGCCAAAGAAGAGTTGATTCCCTCTGTAATTAATAATTACAGTGACCAATAGTAATTACAAGCTCGCGGAACTTCTCTCTGCTGCGTTACTGAAAGAAAATTAAAAGCCTTTGCATTCAATCGATGAGCATGCAAGAACTACGCCGTTCAGCTTTCCATGCGATGAAACCAATATTCCGTTTCTTGCATAACGATTCTCAGCTTGCAAAGGGTAGTGGAAGAAGCGGATGGGAAGCGTTACGAAGCGTAACGTTCGCTTTTCTCTTCGTGCATTCGCACGAGGCAGCGTATGAGAAACAAAAGGAAAAAGAACAAGGCGGGCGTTCATAGCGTTCTCAAGTGAAGCACGAAACTGTTTGAAAATTTTCTTTCGAATATCAGGAAACAACGAGGAATAATGAAACAACGTTCTCCCGAATGTTCCCCAGTTGAAAAAAGAAAGCAATTGGCGTTCTAACGAGAAAGGCAATTCCCGTTTGATTATAATTGCTCGCGATTAGTTTACAAACTATTACGAATTATAGATAACGCGGGTTAAAGGTTAATTTGGAAGAATTGAAATTCATACTAGTGTAGTTGGGATGAATGTCTCTTTTCTTTTACAAACTTCATACCGTCGCTTCTCATCGAATCATTTTTGGTTGTTAAAAATCGAGTTTGAAAATTTACTATCTTTCACACCGCTAAAAAAAAATTTTACCGCGATCGGGCCATCAGTGTCGTTCAAGAGAATGCTTCTCGCTTATCTTACGGCATTGCGTGAATATAAAATTTAATATAATGTAAAAATTTATACATATAGAATGTAAAATATATTGAATTCCTGAGAGAACGGAGGTTTTTCTCTGTTTCTTTTTTTTTTTTTCGTTTCGTTTCGGTTTCACCATCGGCGTCGAGGTGCGCGTTGAATGACGGTAAAATGACAGACGATGGACATTCGATCCGGCAATAAAAGCAATGGATCGATACGGCGCTGATCGATCGTGATCCAATTACGACGAGCATGATGAACGCAATCATCATTATCAAGCCATCGTGCATTATGCGAGGTTGCCTTCACGATAATATCCAACGTGATAGGTCGTGTACTTTGGCATATTAGGTGGCCAACCTGTAACGCGGACAGATAGAGAGAGAGAGAGAGGAGTGCGTGCGCGTTTCGTGCATCGCGTACAAACGTTTGCGACCGTGGCTCGGGAAATGCGTCAAAATCGAACGCACGCAAACGACGTTTTGCTCTTTGTTAGTTTGCATCGATTGCTCGATTGCCAGCCAGTTACTGGAGAATCAGATCTTATCTGCGTGGCGGGGGAAACGGGGAAGTTAATGGCGAATCCAACGCTGCAAATGGTTAGATGATCATTTCGCTCGCGATAGTATCACGTTCGCTGGGAATCCACGAAAAGCGTTGGCCAATTTGAAAGTAAAAAGTTTCCGTCTTCGCGCGAGTATTTCACACTTTCACGGAGTAGCATAAAGATAGTTACGTGTGTAATGCAGTATTGATTAAGTAAATTTGATTATCCCGTGGTTAATAGTTATCTCTTAACATTCGTTGCATTTGTTTGGTAGTTTTCTAGTTTCCTTGCTTCACGATCACGCCATATTTAAAAGACAGTTGCGCATACTAGTAAATCACATGTATAATTATAATTTAATTATATTATATAATATAATTCCCTGTGCAATGTAAATATATGTAATATAATGTAATGTAATCACGTGAATCACATATTATATGATAAACATCAGAAAATAATTAAAAGTACGAAGTAAAATTATCACGGACGATGGTAGTAAGTTTGCATTTTATACCTAACGACAACTAATGCAGCACAACTCGTTCACAAATACACGCCTCGCTTCAATAACCCTCTCGTCCCTCGCAAAACGCATCCCTCTTTTCTATTCGCGTGATTTACCACTCCAAACACTCTTAGTATTCATCCCCATGACCAAATGCATCCCTTTTTCTACGTCGGGCCCGTTAGCGTGCCGCTAGACCTGACTACGTGTTGGGTTTTCTCAATCGGCGTGCATTTGCAGTTCTTCTGTCCTATTACCTCTTTATCCATGTTTCTTAGTCTCTCGCAACGCTAAACACGTGCAAATGAAATGTACAAAAATGTAAAACGAACTTCAATGGTCGTAAAAATGATATGTTCTATTTTGAAATAATTTGAAGCATCTTTCATTGGAGATAAAGAGGATATTTTGGTGTTCTGTTTGAGATGAATATATCAACTCACAAATAAACTTATTATTAACAACTGATTATAATTATTATATTTAATTAATATGTATATTAATGTATTTATTAATTTACATATTATTAGTTCCAGACAAAAGCAAGGAGCCAGAATCGAAGCAGTTCGTCGGTCTGGTTATCGGCATATTGACCACAGTGATCGTAATGCTTCTGGCGGCCATCATGTTCATCTTTTATAGAAACCGGAGGCTGAAAGCTGCCCTCGCGCCTTCGACGTTCTACGATCAACACGGCGACTTGAAGGTAAAGAATGTCCCTCGAACGTAATTTATTTCATTCTTTTCATGTGAATTTGACGGATTGTGTGTATGAATCCACGTTTCAAGCAAGATCGCAGGTACAAACCAGGTAGAAAATTAGTCATTATCAGCTAGGGCGTTTCGATTCTAATTTCCACCGTAAATCACGCGTATTTTCGCTCCGCTCGAGCGGAATTGCAATACAAACATAGGAAGCGCAAAATAGGGGAGAGAGAGAGAGGAGAGCCTCGAACAAACAACAGGGTCGCAGAATGTTCCGGGCGAATTCAATCAGGCTTGCGAATCCATCGTTTAAAACTTTCGAATTACCATCGTTTCAAAGTTTACATTGACCGAGTCTCATTTAAAATCCTGCTCCGGATCGGCCGCCATTTATTTTGCCTTTTGCCGTTTCCTGCTCCCCCCCCCCCCACTTTGCCTCGATCCATCGCGCGGACAAAAGCGAAATCGTTAGAAACGCGAGACCGCGAAGGAAATGAGGCGTTCGAACGCAACCTCGTTAACGATCAACTAACTAATTGCTTTAATTCGAAGTCAGCAATTTGCCAAACGACCGTGGCCGATCTTGTGTCACCGTTTCCGCGTTATCGTGATTTCCCTCCGCTGTCGCGGATCTGTCCTCTGGCCTCTGAAACCCGATACGATCAGATCACGATCCCCGCAGGACTTTACCAGAGGTATTCGCGTTCGATTCTCGTCGCGATCGCTTTCAATTTCGGTCCGTTCGTTCGAGAAAGTAGCAGCATCGGGGGGAAACTTTCGTGAAAAATCGTTTTAATTTTGAGCGAGAGGGATGCTATAAGACCGCAGTGAAGTTTCTTCCTTATTTCAATCCACAATTTCACCAATCACCATGGAACGATTTGATCCAATGAACGAACGATCAAACTGTAAACCTGTCCTGTGAATTTTCGCAATTTTGTTTCATTTTTACAGACTCTTCATTCGCATTCGATTATTGTCCTTTCGATGATATTATCATTTGGAAAGTTGATCGTTTCTAATCAAATATTCGGTTCAGAAAATCTTAGATTCTGATTGAAGTAATAGTTTGACTGTGTTCCTCACGGCTAGTGTGAATCAGGCTTAATAAAGTGAACGGCGGCGGCGCGGCGGCGCGGTTATTTGCTCTCCGTTTTCACGGTGCGTTCGACGAAAAGGCGTTTGAGCAATCATGGAAAAACGTCTTCGTCGTGTCGGACGCGTTGAAGCCGGATGCGAGGCGTACGAATGAAAAAGAGAGAAGGAGAACTAAGGTGGGGCTTGGTCTGGTCAAATATTTTCCTTGCAGCTGGCGAAAGAGCAAGTGGGATTGCGCATCGATGGTCGAAACGAGGGATCAAAGCGGGTCCCTTCGATAAATAGCCTGCAGCATGTAACAAGCCCGAATATGTTTTTTACAGCCGAGTATTTTAATTGTATGGCGGTTGTTGGTTACGTTTATTGATGTCAGCATATGTTTTCATTCGTGGTTTATTACATAAACGTTTGAGAAATTTTTTTCAAAATTTCCTTGTCCTTGTTTTGGGTTCATATTATAAATCATATTATAAAACTCAAGTACACATTTTGTGCGCGAAACATACAAAATGTGATGTTAGAATAAAATCAACATGCATTGGTACACTAATTTATTGTTTTCAAAAAAAGAGAAAAAGGAAATACTTGTATGCTTGAATGCTAGAATTGTATTAATTGAAGACTGAAATGAATCACTATTTAGATACCACTGTTTTACTTATGTATAACGAACATCTGCAGTGGCGGATTTTTTTCTTCATGCTCGGATGGAAGAAATCTAATAATTTAGAGAAATCTAATTATTAAACTCAAAATTTAATAACAATTTCCTTGCTTAAGAATTATATAAGAATTATAGAATTATATTATATTATATTATATAATTCTATAATTAAGAATTCTATTATATATGAATTTAAAAGTTATAATATAAAATGGACAAGCTTTAAATATTTTGAAATGTATAAAAAAAACATTTCTCAACTCGATAAAACAAATGTTAATAATTTTATTCTAATTGATCTTTTAATACCAGTATACACTTCTAATGACAATAGTGATTTCCTTGCTTGGAGTATTTCAGTATTACACACTGTGTAAAGGAAATGAACGTGTGTCTGCAATTGGCCAAAAAACGTGCAGTAATAAACAGCGAAATAAAAATGCATTAAAAACGTAGCCAATATTCTATGTATTGTGGAAACGATACAATCTTTATACGAACGAGCGAAATGTGTTTGAAATGGAGTGGTGTATAAATAAAAGGTACTTACTTTTAATCTAGAGTGTTCAAAGATATGAGAGAAGAATATTTGGACAGTATGATCGGGATTATTTGAGCATAGAATAAAAATGGAGTAAAAAGCAAGGGAAAGCAAATATAAAACGGAGCTGCAAAGGAGAAAGAGACTGATCAAAAAATAGAATGACATGTCATTTTTAATTCTCGTTTGAAATAATGTTTTGATTGTCGAATAATTAATAATTCTCATTGGATATCATTGGATATATATATGTGTGTGTACATGTATATATGTTCTTAGAAATATTTCAAAGTACTTGGAGCACGTAGCAGGATTATAAGAGAAGGATCACTCGTGACCTATCAAGCCGATGACCTACATCGGTGCTGTCCAAGTTAAGCTGTGGAGCTTAAACAGTCCCCTTCACTCTCTGTCTCTATTTACTAAAGTACAGAATCACTAGCTGACACCAGCTTCAACATAATACACGTATTATTGGCACAGACTCGCGCTCCTCCAAAGAATAAATCTGTCTTGGTGGCGGCTAAGAAATCCAGTTTGTGAAAAATTTTTTTACTTCGTGGTAGCAACGAGAATGATTGAAAACTGAATGAATTGAAATTTGGAAATGAATTTTGGAAAAAGACCCACTTTGAAAATCATATAAATCTTTTATTAGTCAATTAATTTTGAACAATTGATATTTATTCATTTTGGTAGTTTCTAATGAGAGAAATAAAGAACACACGTTTTCATCCATATTTGCTATATTTCAAGATTTCGAAAAATGCGCTGTCGTAAATCTAAACAAAATTTCCACGAAGGATTATCGATTGGTCGTTTTAATCACTCTGCTGTTTTGTTGGTCACCATATTCATTCCGCCAGTGTTTAAAATTAATTTACGATATATTTTAAAATTATTAATCGGTCGTTCTGACTTCGCCGGTAGTTTCGATGTTAAAAATTATTCCCAACGTGTACACGTGGAGAAATTGCTGAATTAATAATCGTCCGTATTCCTAGCTTTCGATGATAAAGGACGAGGAAGTATTTAGTGACCCGTGGTGAACATCGCAGGATTAATAACAAGCTAAGCTTGGTCCGCGTGAACGGGCAGCCACGACCCTTCCTCTTGGACCCTTTCTCCAAAGTGTACAGAAGACAGTAATTAACAGATTGATGAGAAATAATAGGAGCCAGACGGTGGCGCTCGATTCTCCCTTGACGCTCTTCGAATCTGTTCTCCAGAAGCGAGTTCTCTTCTGTTCTCAGCACAGAACGGAGATACAATGCTCTGACGTTTACAATTCGAGACGTGACGTCAGGGTTATATTAAAACCGGTAATAAACATTAATTAAATCTCCGCGTTTCGCGCTAGACGTGTCGAATGCGCGATTTATTGTTTCAGGAAGCTCGAGTTATCGTTCTCGCATTGTGCGCTACAGCGGGGCACAATGGACGTCAGACAAAGGAGCTGTACAATATGTTTTTTGATAAATAGCACGGTGTACAATGCAACTGTACGAAAATTCTATTAAAGAGAAAAAAGACATTGTTGTTTCAAATTTTTTTCAATTTCGCGGAACGTTGAACGTCGAAAATTCAAATTTACTCTTAGCCGTGCTATGGTAAAATGTAGCACTGGAAAAGTGGAAGAGGACATTCGAATGAAAATCTGGGGATAAATTTTTCCTTTTTTTTTTTTTAAACGCGTGAAGCATCGGCATCTTCATTTTCTAAAAATTTCGAACTTTACCGTGTGAAATCAAATGTCGCTCTTCCGTGTTTCCCCTATTTTACAATTCTACTCCCATTACGAAGTATTAGATCGTTGCGGAATGAAATTGTCAATTTCTTGGTAAAATGTTTCATTTCTATTCAATTCATACGAAAATAATATTTATTAATTACATTATAATTCAGTTCACTAGATTCGATACATTTTGACTATCGTGAGATAGAATTACAAATACCATTTTCATAGGTTTTTTTTTCCCTGACTATTAACTATTTAACAGGTTATCATTATCGTTATGCGTTACGAGCAATTGTTGCTCTATTAAAACAAAGTTTAAATTACCAGTATTCCTAAAATTTTAATATTTCTAAAAGAAACTCATTCGAATTCAATCGTAGATATGACACAATTGCTTAGTTTTGATTTAGTCTTTGCGCAATAAATCTACCATTTAGTTCTGAGATTTAACCCTTAAACGCAGCATTGCAACTCCAGAAAAATTGTCGAGGGTTAAATCATTGACCAACAAACGTCACTGAATATTCACCAAGTCCTAAGTAATTTTTCATGATCGTGAAAATCGGCTGTTTCACAAGTAACCCAACATACCCAAATTGTCTTCAAGCAAACATCCGTGTCTCTGAAATGCGGTTGTACACGCGAAACGAGAATGGCGCGGTTCACGGGCACCAGGCTAATCTTCTCATCGGATCATTACGGAAAGAGACAAAAGCGCTTCCGGTGGGGTGTGCTTCGCTCTTATTGAGAAGTGGCACTCCCGTTGAAAGAGGTTCCTCTGCCAAGAGTCTAGGCACCCTGTCTTGTCCTCGCGTCGTTCGAGCACGACGAACCAATATAATTCTCGCTGAATAAATTCTTTCCCCTCCCCGTCCACGGATATAAAACCAGCCGAGCTGACTCCACTTAATTAAAAGAGCTAGCCGTATGGGCGTATTGTCGGCGCGAGAGACGTGCGTTATCTAGCTCGTTCTCGCGCGTCCGTAAGCAAGCCTGTGTACACACACGTTCCTGGTCTTTCGCCTCGTCCCACAATGCCACTCCCGACATTAGCCACCTGCTACTTGTCTCGCCTCGACGTTACGAAGCACTCCGGTTTCGCGATTTCCCTTTTCTCTCTCCCCTTTCTCTGTGTCTCTGTTTTTTTCTTCTTTTACGCTGGACCCGACCCCGTTGCGCATTTCCGGCAGACTACGGGCTTTCTCGCTGCGAAAGAAAGATCGCGCCAACGCGCGTCGAAGTCTCGAGAGGAAGCGGAGACGTTCAGTTTGGTTAGGTTTGTTTGCTGGGATTACTTTGAAGAAGACCAGCGCGGCTGCAACGAACTCGCGGCGTCAAGATTAATCAGCCGTTTTTTGTTTCTTTTCTTTTTTATTTTTTGTTTTCTTTTTTAGTTATCGTGGAAATATCTTTTTCGGTTCGATGGAAACGTCCGTGAATTGGAAATGGATTTTTTTTTCAAGTTTTTTTTCCGCTTGGAATTTCGGAAAATTTCACAGCGACGGAAGCGCTCGTATCGTTGTTTGCGAATATTGAACGATTCGTAGCTTTTTGCAGTTTCGAAATTCTTCTGTCAACGAGAGGATTCGTTAATTAATCTCGTATATTTCAAAACACGAAATTTATACAATAATTTATAAATTTGCTTATAATTTTTCAATAGAAAATTTCAAAATTTATATTATAGAAGAACAGTTTTTTCTCCACTTTTTTCTTTCTTAACCACATTTGTAAAATTGTTGGGATTTGAAATTCTAAATTGAAAGTAGTTTCTTTTTATCTCAGGAATTTCGTTTCTAACTACAGAATTTTTAAACCATTGCAACGAAACATTGGTAGGATTTTGAATTGGCTGTATTGGCTTATTTTTCGTAACTGCAATTTTCTAAAAAGCTTTTAAATCTAGAATTTCGATGTATAATGTAATAGATTATTATATAGAAACTTCTCAAAATTTTGCCTTCTGACACGAAAATTTGTCTAAAATCATTGTAATAACAGAGCTATGTGTCGCGAGGTTTGCTTATTTTCATAATTGCAGTTCTCTGAAATTAATTTTGTAGAATTTTAATAAAACTCAGTGTACGGAAATTTTAATAAAACTTTGAATTATGCTTTATGATGAATGTTATTCATTTTCTACAATAGCAATTTTTTATAACATAAAATTCTAACTTTCATTCGCAATGAAACTTTGATGTAGACCCTTTAATTTGCAAATTTTGCTTATTATCATAATTACAGCTCCCTAAAATTTATTTCCTGAGACTGAAATTTAAATTAGAGTAATTATTGGATGAAATTTTGACGAGCCTTTGAACTGATAATATTTCTCACAATTCTAAATTCGTTTAAATGTAGTAATTTTAGTTGTCAAAATTTTAAATTAGAATCATTGGAATGAAACGTCAATAAGCGATGAGAAAAAATATAATAGAATCTCAGGTCATGTCAACATTTGTTTTACATTTCTTCTGAATGCCTCGAATATCTCAGCGTAAGGGAACATGCCTCGTCACTTTTATTTGCTATTTCAGTTTGTAAAAAATTACGTCACCGCGAATCTCCGTCGCGAAATTAAACATAATATACGTAACCTCTGATATATTCCATATTGCTTTTTTAGTAAAATCTCGCATCTCGTATTTTAGCGGGGGTCCGAGATCTTTTTGAAATTATAAATTATATCGTAATTTCGTAATAATAATAAACAATACTTAAAATAAAAAATACGCGAGATATGCAGTATTATGTATAAAATAGTTTGATACAACAGAAAGCTCCTGTTACTAATAAATATTCTCTTCGAATAATAAAATGCTCGGATAATGGCGGTTCAAGCATGGTATTGTTCTCGTATCAAAACACCTGTAGAAATATGTTTAAAAACCTGGCATTTTCGTCGATGAAACATTACGGCTTCATTGTTCCAGTAAATATGTCTGTTTTTTTCCCTTGTCGTTGTTAATCCGTGAAAAATTAACGAGCGATATTTCGTCCCTATGCTCGTGAAATTTACTCGATGGAAGAATGATGAAATATTTATATATCTCGTTATGATGGCCGTATCAGTTTTAAAATAATGAGCGAACCACCAACGCGATGATATACGCGCGCGTGTTGTTATAACGAGATCCGATAGTACGTAGATATTCTTTATGTCTCGCGCGTAGGTTGCTTCACAGTAGATTTGTTTCAATATACCTACATGTAGTATTATTAAATTTCTACCTACCAATCGCAAATGAAAAATACGACGAATACATGGAACGATTTAAAATCTTCGTGTCTCTTCTTTACGAATTTCAGCTATTCGTGTTTCCAGAGAAAATTATAGATTTAAAATCTTCGTGTCTCTTCTTTACGAATTTCAGCTATTCGTGTTTCCAGAGAAAATTATTTCGTTATGAAGAAATCGTTAGTTCATTAGGAATCAATAGTTGCGTTAATATTTGCAATCTGCAGTTTGTGGATCTTCAAATTATTGTGGTTGTGAAAGAAGAATTATCAAAAATTTGCTTAATATATTTTTTATCGTTATTTCTTCTGTCCAGATCTTAAAAATTTTTTTAAAGTGATAAAATTTAAAGGAATAGTATTTACAATGTGACAAGCTGTTGCTTGGTCTTTAGTGAGTTGATTCATTCATGCTTGGTTTTGAAATACCTATACGCAAAGATGAATGTATTTCTCTGCTGTATGAGTGAGCCTCGAATGAAAACGACAACGAATATTTTAAACAAATTCCTATTCGTTCCTTCAGATATATCATCGACGTGATATGTATCGAATCATTGATTCATTCCACTTACAGAAACTATCGACAGGATGCAAATTTCCGTCGGTTGATCTTCGACGAATAATAATTTTAAAAACATTTCAATGTCTCATCTAAGACACATAGCAAGAGATTTTTTATTTTATTGTTTGTTTCTTCGAAAACTTCACCTCTTTCACCTCCCAGCGCAATGGTAAGCTCAAGCTTGAAATGTTTCGTGCAACCGATCGGAACAATACCGATTTGTTTGAATTTTTCACGTGTTCACAGCCGTATTAACGTGCTCTGTAACACAACGCTGTTTCACAGTTCGTTACTTTTTAACGTATCGTGAAAAGTATGCGTTTCGCGAATGGACAACGATGCTTAACAAGAGTCAGTGTCCTGCCCTATTGCGAAATAATGGTACTGGCGAAACGAATTAATCCCTGATCATTTCTCAACGAGTCACGATTATTGCAGATAATTTTTGAATTAAATATTGGGAAATACGATAACGGACTGGAGAAACATAAATGAGTATGAAGATGTGCAGATCTTCTTATAAATATGTACAACAATATAACAAGTTGTTGCAATTCGTTGTTCCCACTCTCTGAAGTCTCACAAAAGCCATTAAAGTTTAGTTTCCATAAACGTCTGCCGTGACGTTTATTCTTGCATTTGCACATTTTCTCTCCATTAATTCAGATAAACTTCGTAGACAGTTTAAGAAAGGACTCGAGGACAACTACCTAAATAGTTGGTTTCTTTCGTGTTCTAAATTCAAACTGAAACACTTGCGTTGAAGCATACACACACGTTAACATTCATTCATGCACGATATGGACCAAAATTAAATTCATTTCGTTTCATATGTATCATATTTTGTGCCATCGCTGAACGAATATTTATGCAATTTATGAAAAATTTATATGTGTAAAAATTTATGGAGCACACATAATACGCAAAGGCTGGTAAAATATTCAGGGGGAATTCTCTGAAAAATAACAAATTCATCATGATTCGTGATTCGTAATAATAAGAGAAGATTGCCGAATTTGTAATTTAAAGATGCAAAAACACGGGGAATGCACGCACTACGTAAAATATAAAATAGCGAAAGTTGAGAATTTGTAATATCGTTCATAAAAATTTTCGGTTGCATGAAACTTCCCTATGGCAAGCGTTTGAGTACTTTAATGAGTCATTGTATTTACACAAATTTCACCAATCAAAAAGGAAATTTTCGAAGAACATAAAATCCATACTGACACTTTTCTTATACGAATTTTGTTTAAACAGAAGATACTTATTGCCCCCCCCCCCAAAAAAAAGGAAAAAATCGCTCGATATTGGAGCCGCGAAGGGAAATTCCAAGAATTCGCTGAATATCCCCCCCCCCCCGCGTCGTCGCATCTTCCACCAACATTCTACGATTTATTTCTGAAATTCCAAGAAATTGAAGTATTTACAATACTTGTGATAGATTATTGCTCGGCTCCTAACGACTTAATAATCCAATCACCGCTGTCGTCGACGCCGCACGACATCTCCATCAATCATCCCCTCCGAGTTAAGTTAATTCCATCCCCTCAACAGCGAATCCCTCGATGGAACCGTGTAATAACACAAAAACGAATTTCGTTTTACCGTTGTCGTGGAATTTCCGGCGGAGGAGGGGTGGGAGGGAGGGAGGGGGATGAGGGCGAGGCCCTAGGAAACCACCTGCGAGAAAGGCACGCGTGATTTCATTAAATTTCATGGAATTTATTATCGTGCGGCCGATCCGTGACGCAGGACCGTAAACGCGCTTTTATTCCGATTCGGTGTGTGCATGGTATTTCAGAGGCGTGGTAGCGACGGTGGCAGGCGCTGGGGTCGCGAAACGCGGGAGGGTGGGCGAGTCGCTGGGTCGGGCGGGAGGCGTTCAAAAGTGAGGTAATGCGATTACCGACTTTAGCTGGGTGTGCGGGGGAGGTTGGTCGCGATACGAGGGTCGGCCGAGCGAAAACAGATTATTTTAATTTAAAGCAACAAACTCCCCTGATTCCCGTACACTGTAATCCAGGCCGCAAATTTGACGTACGCGTGTATCCCGATTGTCGCGGCCGGTAGTTTCCGGATTAAGCATTAGGGGACAACCGGCGCCGGCCAGGCAGGCCGTCTTCTTTGATGAAAATCAAACAGATTTTCTCTCGCTCGCCAGGGCGACCGTTGTCTTTGTTCCCCCTTCGTTTCTGCACATTGGTCTTTTCCTCGTCATGAATAAGATTGTCGATTCGAACAGCCGACTAACGCGAGTAGAAAGATGGATCGAAGAATTCATGAAGGTGGAAAAAGTGTCGTGTTCAAGTAGGTTTGTGCGTCAATCTTCGTTAAGGTTCAGGTAATTTATCTGACTTGCAACGATGAATCGCGTGAGCTGCTTTTTTCGTAGTGTACGTAATTAGACATTTCGTGTCTATGGTGGAGCATAGACACGCAAGTACGAGGTGCATTTCGCAAAAGTTTCAAAGAAGTTCGTTTCGAGATAAACATTCGCCTGTCTGCTTCCTCCTAATTTCTTCACATGAAGCTGAACATCAACAACAGTCAAAATTGTATGGTTTCCATGATTACGAATAGAGAGGAATCCAATCACTGACTTTTAAAATGAAAATAAAATGTAGAGCAATGAAGACTGTTGATAAGTCAATCAAATTCTTTTTCGTAGTCTGATTTTCTTATTTCAGTACTGAGTAATAAATTAGAAGAGAGCGTTTTAATATTTTCACTGATCGGTCAGATTTAAAAGAAATATAAATAAGATATAAGAAATTTTATTAGATATAAGAATTCATACAGATATAAATTCATACGTTTTAAATTTTGTAAAAGATCGACGCGACAGTCAAGATTTTTGAAATGTCAGAAGAGTGGCAAAAATATTTCATACCGAAATTAAATAAGAAGAGAATTTGCTCGGAATTTATTCCGACGCGTGAAAATAATACGTTGTGCCAAATTTTTAATTTCATGTCACGATTTATCGTGTAATTTGTTATTTATACTTTTAAAATTTTGTAGATGGTCAACGATACGACTAATCTTGTCAAAGTCTAAATTTTTGAAATGCAAGGGAACAACGGAAATGTTATTAATCAAATCAGCAGAATTAACAGACAGGCGCATTAAATTTTAAATCTGCCTCCCTAAAGAAAATTTAAAAATTGATTATTTGAAAATGGAACACATCACGTTAATTTTAAATTTTACAAAGGTACGTTCACCTACTTAATTGATCTTCTGATAATCAAAATTTTGTGAAATGCGTGTATCGGATGAGTGGTAAAAATATTTAACTCCAAAATCAAGTCAGAAGATAAAATTAACACGCGCTATTTTAAATCTTAAAATCGCTCTGCTGAAAAATTTAGGAAATGTAACTTTTTTTCAATGGATTCTCAATACAATCTTCTTAAAATTGAACATAGATAAAGTATATAAAAGAACCAAAAAATGGGAACATTTTCAGAACTATTTAAATTTATATTTATCCCAATTATTTGAAAATTATTTAAATCGTTTGATCTCATTGCTCTCTCAGAATTAATGAAAATTGTTACACAAATCTTCGTTCACTTGATCATTCGAATCTACGATGATTTCCTCAATTGAAGTTTGTAAATATCGAAACCAAAGAAACGGTAGGATCCAATTTCTATAATTAATTTTGTTGGGTGGAATTTCTAGAAAAAGAACGAGAAATAAAGTGATAAACGACAGTCTTGCAGGAGGCGGATGTCGAACGGTGGCGGAAAATGCGCAGATATCCGACAGGTTGAACAGCTTTCGCCGGAACAGGGAGGGAGTGAGGTGGAAGAGGGGGGGGGGAGAGCGGAAGTATGGCCCATGGTAATGAAAATGGCAAAAAGCACTCTGTCGCTAATTAATGGAAGATCGTTTTGTTCGTGAAATCCAACCCCTTTTCGCGCGCTTGGGATTTCATCAAGTAGCGCCAGCGGTATCTCAGCATTTCGATTCGCTCTTTTTATGTTTATTCCGAGCTAATTATACCGCGTCGAATCTGTCGTGTTTGCCAACACGAGATCGCTGTTGATCCAGCGTAATTATTTTACGACGGGATATTGCTGCCCGATGGTGATAAAAAGCGGATGGAAAAAGAGGAGCAAATATTCCATAGTTTTGCATCAAAGGATATTGGACGTTCCTCTCGTCTATTTCTGGCCACGAGCGGACGCTAACGAGATTGGAACTTCCGAATGTTATTTAATCAAAGTCGTGGAAACTTTCGGAAAAAAGGTTATATTTTGAAAACGCCTGTAGACGTTGTTTTTAATCCAAAGTTAATTCAATATTCACCGTGTTGTGTAAGTTACAAAGTATTTTCAATTCGTTTAATTTTGCTTGGAAAGTCGCCAATTACATAATTTTCGATTATTCGAGATTTATTTTCATAATAAACTCGGTACGATTGTTAGTGACGCTCTCTCGGCATACGAACGAATAATAAGTTCGCTGGAACGGTTCGTTATAACCATAGAAGCTGATTACACGACGAGCGTCGATCGTCGTTATTATATTTCGCAAAGCTATATCGCGAAACGCTGAGGGCGGATCCGTAACGGAAGACGTTTCAGCGCCGCACCGACCACGATATTTTCCAATAAAAGCGTCTTCGGGTCAATCGAACGTATCCACGTTCACGAAAATGGTCAGGGATGTATCAATCGGAAGGGTCCTTTTGTGCGATCGATTGATATACTCGCAACCATCGCAAACACTGCCCGACCGGAAGGGAGCGTATTATCGTTCTGTCCACGATGCACAGCCTGATTTAGGGGAAGTAGTCGACGTTTTGGAAGACAGCAATATGACGATAACGGTCGTACATATTGATAAATGTTTCTTGCTTAATTTCAATTAATCGGCATTAACACCCTTTTCTCGATTCGATCGAGAGCTTTCCTATCAAATTTTAATTCGCATATTTTTAATTAATAGCACAATAATTTATTATATCATAACGTATATAATATGATAACATTTAAATTAATAATTATATTAATTTAATTAACGATAAATTAATTAATCATTATTAAATCAATTAATAATTAATAATTAACGTTACATAATTGTACATTAATATCAATTAAAAGAGTTCAATTCGAAAGTTTCCACTCGAAAAATTTTCAAAGCGACGGAAGGCATCGTAAACTACCATAAACAATTACTAGACAATGAATCTTCATGTATTTATATACAAGTATGAAATTGCATGAAATACTCGCGATATGAAAAAGCATGATAAAATATTTACCTTAGTTCTCTGCTTTTTTGTAATATTTAGCGTGTTAATCAATTTTTCACCATATTTCTACGTTTTTAATTATATTCTGCAAAATTCGCAGGAAAATCCACCGTTTGGTAATTACTTACGAGAGAGAGAGAGAGAGAGAGAGAGAGAGAGAGAGAGAGAGAGAGAGAAAACACGAGAAGCAAAGAATTGAATCGTTCCAATTTTAAATCGGGATACGCATTGAAACATTAAGCTCCTTGCCTGTTATTAAAAATATCAAGCTGAAAATTTCAAAAGCATATAATAATGTTTGATATAAGCAGGATGCAAGTGTATCGTTTAACGCGCGAGCGTAGGTTGCTGTCGCGTCGGCGAGCCGCTTTCTTTTTAATGCATGCGATTTCATTACGACGCGCGGCACGTTCGCGTTTTTAGCTTTTCGCGCGTATCAATCTGCACGTTTTCGTTAATGAAGTACGTCCGCGTTTGTAACAACGTTCCGAGTGAATAACGTGGGACAAGAACGATACACCGTTTTTAATGTTCGGCGTGTGTTGTTAATTTTCAGCATTGTGTGCGCCGGGGGATCACATTATTCAGTGTTATAAGTGGATTTAAAACGATGAAAAGAGCTTTCAGTAATGTTATTTGAATCGTTCCGCGTAAACATTTGGAATTACGGCCGTTGTTTGCGCGAGCTGAAATCGTTTCCTTTTTTCCCCTCCTCCTCGTTTCACTTTTCGAGACCTCTTCTCTTTTCACGCCTCACTTTCAACACTTCGATCGAGCGCGCGCATTTTAATAATTCCGTCCCAATTACATCCGTAACGAGAAATCACAAACTCTTTGGCGAATTAAATATATTCTACCAACAAAAACGTGCCTATTTGGAAAGAATTAAAGGAGAAAAAGAAAAAATGAGAGAAATAATCAACTTTGTTTGTCTCGCGATTTGACGATTGAACGCTCTTGAAATAAGTCACCGAATTGAGTCCCTGAATCGAATCAGAGGCGTGAAACTCTCCGCCAGGAGAGACCCTTTCGCCAGCGCGGCGGTGTTTATCGTGTAATTACTATTTTCAATTAACGAACGACGGCCGGGTTCGATTATTTTTCGCTTAAACGAAGATCAGTCGAAAATGCCGAGCGCTGATTGGTTTGCTCGTAATTAATTTTTCCGTCGTTGTATCAAATCATTGGCAACCGTCGATCATCGAGGGGCTCGTTCGCACGCCCCCAAAGATCCCCGCGTTGCCAATTATCCGCGTGTGCCCCTGGTCGTTTTCAACGATGAATATCCCAGTATCGTCGAGCAAACAAGCGGCCACTGTCGCGAAATTAACGGCGAAACCTCTGGCGACGATTCGTTCGGTAAAACAGCGTTTTACACGAAGCAACAGCAATCGAAATGGTTGACGAATTGTCTGTTTCTAACAATTTTTCATGTTCCGTTTCTAAACTTGACGTAGTTTTCAACTTTGGAGAAATGCAAGTAAATAAACAATGACCCGAAAGAACACAGCATTGTTTAACTCTGTTCATAAAAAAGCACGAAGCTGCTTGAAATCAAACAGCTTGAGTCGTTCGATCGTTGAACCGAAAATTGCCCAACGTGAACACTTCGCGCCAATTCCTTAAAATCAATGACACTTGAGAAGCAACGTGTACGCAAGGAGAAGTCTCAGCGTTCGAGTTGATCGCTGAGTACGATTACCAATCGACACCGCCTCGAATGTCTTGCAATAACCTTTCGAATGTCTGGCCATAAGGACGAAAGGAAGTGGCGACAAGACTTTGGATAGCTTTAGCGGGCCAAAGAGAGGCGTTAAGAAGATCTAGATGACAGGAAGGCGAGCAACGTGCCAGAAGGTGGAGAGGGGGGGGGGGGAAGAGGAGAGACCACGATCAGAGGCAGAGAGGGTGAAAGTAACGACGAGGAAACAGGAGAGGAGGACGAAAGACGAAGGAAGAAAGAGGGAGAGAAGTGGAAGAGAATCGGAGCAAAGAGATTCGAGTAGAATCTCGATGGCTAAGTGGTTATCTTATCTTAACGGCGGTGGCGCGGAGCATCTCGCCGAGTCTGACACCCTAACGCTTCCTAAACGGAAATTAACACCCCCTCCGCGACGCTGAAGGGTCGCAGTGCCCTTCTCGCCGAGTCGTCTCGTCTCGGTGACGTTCAGACGGAGGGCAAGGGAAACAAAAATCAATGGATATTATATCGTGATTCTTCAGAGAACCGAGAGCCCGACGCGGTCTCTACTTTCCTTATCGGCAAGGGAAGATGAAGCGTACGAGTACAGGGCGCGAAGGATTGTTTGTTATAGAGAGCGTTAATTTCCTGAGGTGGTGCCGTTGATCTAACCACGCGTTGACGAGTTCCTTTCTACAAGACCCGACGACGATACAACGATGATTGTTGAGGAAAATGGACATTTGCTCCTTCGCGAAAGTGTGTTGTTCGAAAGAGGTTTGTTAGTAGAAAAATTGACTGAATCTTAGGAATTGATTAGATTTTATTATTTGACGAATACCTTTTGTATTTATTTTTCTTTACTTTTAACATTTAACTTGATGTGTAATGGACCCTTCGAGATTTACGCCAACTGTAGGATATTTTTCTCAGTGGGCCGACGTTTAGTTTAGTTCTTGACGGACTAGTTTGAAATTGAAATTAGCATGCATTTAAGAATAACAAATTTAGAAAACGAAGTTTGTCCCTGATAAGTCGTTCAAGAAGAAATGGTAATCGAACTGGATCAGTGGTTGAGGAGAAATGGAACTCGAACCGAATCTTTTTACCTTTCGTGCGTTGTTTGTTTTTGGAAATTCGTTGTTTTAATGAATTATTGATTCGGACGAATGATTGATTACGAACGAATGAAACGACCCGAACGATCTCTCCTGATCCAATTTCCTCGGTCATCAGGGAGGACCGTGACTGATAATTACCCGATGATACGGTTAAATTTTATTCAGTAGAATTACGTGGCCCGATGAATACGTATCGATGCATTGTGTCGATAATTACGTCGTATGAAATTATTAGCAGCAGCGCGATACGTCGTGGTTTTGTGGTTCTTTCGCTCGTGACAGCACGCGTCAGAATTGAATTTTAACAGACGAAGCCATCTTCCATCTTTCGTAGCCTCTCTAATCAGAATTTCGTTCACCTTTGCAAGAAAAAAAGGATCTCAGTTGATTGCAGCTATATGATGCCACTATTGTTTGCTGTTTTTGTGTTGATGTATTGATGTGAAATCCGCATCTTAATCCGCAATGAGTAGATTATTCATCTTGGCTTAAAAATATCGTGTAATCTCCAATCGAATATTCATTGAAGCAGCAGACAGATGTTGCTAAAAAAAGATGATGTGGGTATAGAACATAAAAAGCGTGAGAAAAAACGAATGAAGGAGCACTGCCGCTTCGAATGAATTATGCATCGGGTATATTATAACACGAGAGTATCAGTTTGATGTGTAAATATGCAATGAGAATGTAAAAATGATGGTGAAAAAAATTCATGCAAATTTCGCTTGTGCCTCGAACGACTTTGTTTTCGATGATCTCGTTCCGTTCAACCACTTATGAATAACTTTGACTCGTGTAATCGTCGACTCTTACTACTTCACTCTCGTTCATAAATTATACATGCATGCACGAGAAACCATAGTGGTTGATTTATGTCACTTTTACGAGTAACTTTCGATTCCTTTAATGTTTTAATCGTAAATAGACGTGCGTGTATGAAGAATCACAATTGGTCCGCGTTATAGTTGATTTTTACTACTTGTACATATCACATACAGTTCTGTATTGTAAACTAGACATTAACACATTGTCGTAAATATAAATAAGCTACTTCCTCTGTCTGCTAAATTATATATAAATTACCGTAAAAATAATTTATGATTATTACAATATTAATTATTATTATTATCATAATATGTACAAATGCTGAGACTATGAATGATGCGTGTGTGAAAGTAAAGAAAGAAACTCGAGGATCAGTCAAATTATAATCATTTAATTCTAAATTTTCTTCATATAGCATATCTTTTAGTGTAATTTAATATTTTTCAACCCTTTGAATTTAGCTTGAAATTATCAAAAGTTTCAGTACTGAATGAGTAACGTGTAATAAATTAAAACATGTAGCTTTTTGACAAAAAAAAAAAAAAAAAACGAATTCATAAAATTCCCGCGAGGATTGGTGTCAAGTAACCGACAACTGGCAAACGAAACCCACGTAAGAATGTTACAACAAATAAGAATCGACAAGTGGAGAACATTCGTAATTATCGCGAGCTACACATAAGCAATCAGTCAATCCCTTCCCCTGTCGCGTGTCCACGAAACAAAAAGGACGTCCCGATGGGGACATGAATATTCGAAAATGCCGGCTGAGGGGGGGTGGGACCGGGGTGGCGGCGCCAAGTGACGGAAAGTTTCCGGTGGCGTATCGCTTTTAACCGCGCGCGCGATGTGTGTGTGTGTGTGTGTGTGTGTGTGTGCATAAATGTCAGGTGCATTAACGGGAACGCTCAATATTCGGCCGCAGGTCTCCGTGCAGGAGGAGGGCGAGGACAAGGGACCAATTTGCCCTCCGCTTCCGGCGCAGTACCACCCGGCCACCTACACCACGACGACACCGCAACTACACAAAACTATCACGGATTACAGCGGTTGGTAGCGACGTTAAGTGCGGCGCTTAAGCCTTTCGAATTCTGCGCGTGCATGCTCGGGCCGGGCCGATTTAAATTAATTCGGAACAGAGAGAGCCCGCCACTTCAGTTTGACGATTATCAACGGGCTCGTAGCACGGAATTGTTAACCGCTAACGCGTAGGATTGCGTCCCCCCTTCGTACGGCGAGCCTCAAAATTTTCGTAATATCCTAACGGAGCAACGGTTTCCAGCGAACGCGAGTTTAACCCCTTGTGATCGGGCCGATGAAATATGTTTACGAGGGGAGCCGATGCCTTCGCCCCCGCAAGTTCCGACGGACGTACAGGTGCACGAGATGGGATCGAAATTAATTCAGTTGTGAGGACGCATTGTGCGAGGCTGGTATGAAACGTTGACAAAGAGTGGTCGATTATTAAACATCCATTCGATTGAGAGTTTTTGATATCGAAAGTAATTCGTTGCAAATGTTTCGACGAAATGATAGATATTATTTCAAGATACTTTGAAAAATTAATTTATCTTGTCGGAATAGAATCAATGAATTTGTAATAGACGAATATTCTCAATGAATAACGAAAGTGTTCGGTGCTAGATATAATCTTTTAAAAAGTATCTCTTTTCAATTCACAGTATCAATGGTAAAGCGTATTTCACGTGTATCAGTTTATCGAATGAATTTCAAGAACAATTCTCAGTGAATGATTGAAGTGTTTGTTCTCTGAATGTAATCTTCAAAGCGTTAAAAGTAGTATTGTTTCACAATTTCAGTTTCCTGTTATTTTTGTTACTGATACATGCGTGAGAAATTTATTGGAGAAATGATAGACTTTATACAACGGTAATCAAACAGTTAAAATTGTCCTATCGTTAATTTCAATTCTGTCAGAATTTATATACTCGGAACTTATTGCAACGAGTTGAGACCTCTTTGTACCGCTGAAAGTAGACGATTTTACGGAAATTTCGCGGTGGTCTTGGTCAACGTTTCATCCCTTCGATATTTGTTAGTGCACAGTGTAATTCAATAGCGGGAAAACTTGAAACGAGTGGCTCCGCGTTACTGCGCATTATCGAGTTTGCGTTTGACTAAAATTACATAAAATCGGCGGCCGACTATGGCCATTGGTCGCAACGATAAACGCAACACCTACCCGTGATATGCGAGCATGCGGCGTTCGAATTAAATTGCGGCTTAATAACCGACGGATTATTATAGAGCTCATGGTACTTAAAGTTCGAGGCTTGCACGAGCGCAAATCACACACGAGCCTCGCCAGTTGCCGAGAAGCTCTTTAATTCGTTTTAATTTCTGCGCGAAAATTTCACCATTCTCACGCACACTTTTTCCTTGCTCCCTTGAAAATTTGCAGAAGCGAATGAAATTTCCGCGATGATTAGCACTCGTGCAAGGTTTCACAAGGCTATGGAAAAGGAATTCAACCGCACGAACGTTGTTTCACGGCGTCGTTCGAATAGTTGATCAATTATTTCGTTTCTTTCCATTCTGGCGACGGAACTGTTCCTCGAAACGCTATAAAATTACCACGAGAGCGAAATTAAAAATAAATCTCGTTCAATTAAGCGCGACCGGCAGCGCAGCGGAAACATAGTTCGCGATCGATTAACCACGCAAACCGCACGCTTGACTGTACTCGAGATAGATTTAAAGTAATTCCACTACGGTCCTCAAATTTTTATATTTCAATGCCATACGTTCATTGTCAGTTTGATGTGAAACTTAATCGAATTAATTTAACCTTCAAAAGACAATTTAACCTTCTGTACGAAGCATTTTGTTTGGCTGCAAGAGAAAATGGTTATTAGTTAAAGAAATTAAATTAAAAAAGATCGCTAATTGAAACTAGTAAACGATTTTTAATTAATTGTTAATTTACTCCAATTTCAAATCTGGTACTTTCATAATAACAATGTTGAAATGAAATATAAAACATTAAATACGTAACCTTTGAGTTACATAAGATTATATAGAGTTGAATTTAACAGAATTGTCTTCCGGTCATTGGAAGCCATCGTTTAAATAAAAAAAAAAAAAATCCACAAAGGGTAGAACGTTCTTACACAAGTAAAAAGACTACGACGATGCACGGTAAAAGAAAATGGGAGAAAACTCCCTCGAAAAAAAAGAAAGGAACGAAAGAGAAGAAATATAAAGCGAAAGGAAAGCGCTCGTTTGAAAGTTTCGAGGAACACGAAGGGGGAGAAGGTTGAAACGCGCCCGGTGTAATTTCTTTCGTGCACGGCGGCCATAGTGTCTCTCTAACTTTGTCAAAAAATTCTTTTTTCCTTTCCTTTCCGGTGGTATCGTCGGACAGGGATCACGGAGGTGCAGCCGGTTATTCCGCTGTTGCTGAACACGGCGATCAATCTTGCCAGGCCAATTCCGCCGGTTCAAGAATATCCATCTAATCCGCCACCCATACCGCCGCCACCGGAAAAGTATTACGCCAGCACGGAGATCTGTAAGGTGAGTATCAAAAATGTACGACAGACATGCGATCCGTGACGATTAGTCGTGGTCGCGAGGGGGCAGTTTTTCAGGGCGAGGGGTGGTGGATGGGTATTAATGCGGGTCACTTGCGCTTGAAACTATGTCAAACACCGGTTCGTGACTTCGGCATCTTACGTCGCCATCGTGGCAGGCTACTCGAATTGTTTCTCCTTTCACGAGCCTTGTCCAATGAATCCTCTTAACCCCTTACCTCGCCACTCTTTTTTTAATTTCTGAGGTTCTTCTTTTTTTAATTTCTAAGCATTACTTATCGAAATTGTAACATTAATCGAGAAGCTATTTAAGGTACAGAAGTTATATATAATTTTTATTTAGCAATGTGTGTTTGACCAATTTAAAAAGAAATAAAAATTCGAAATGGAATTTCACGAGTTTGCAATTTACTTATATCTCCTTTTGCAGATCGAAACTGTAATTTGTACCATGAGTACAGCTCGATTCGTCCGCCGTAGGTGAAAGGTCTTGCGACATTGATCTTTTGTTATATCTTGAGCCAAAATTGGTGAATGTGATTTAAAAATATATATTTTTTATATTGTTCCACGTATTTATCGTACAACGTTGTCCAATGCTAACCGACGGATTAAACTGTTTATTTATATTATTTAAAATACAGAACTGGGTTTTTTTTTTATTATACATAACAAACTAAAACTAACGTACATACATAGTAGAACAAAATCATACGTATGATCTGGAAACGAAACATTAGATTTAAAAAAATAACTTTGACTTCACTGGCGCACAGCTGCATGGAGAACAATGCAGAAAACAATATGACTGCGAAATGTATTTGCAGAGAATAAACTTGCTCATATTTATTGCCCATTCAAATGAAATGCTAATAACTCGGCGACTTTCCCTAATACATACACGTGGTCAGTTTATGTGTGACGTTTTCTTTCTCGTGGTAGACGAGGCAATTAGCGTCGTGATTTATTTCTTGTATTCCATTATTGCGTTCATTTTTTTCCCCGTTCTTCTTCTTCTTCTTCTTCTCTCACTTCCCCTTTCCTTTCTTTTTCCCCTCTTCTTTTCTTTTCTTTTCTTTTTTTTTAATTAGAACGTTTAAAGTTCGCCGTACAGCGTCCAACGGCGCGTGTTAAAACGCTCCGCGCGGAGAATAATGAAGCTTAATGGATGAAAAACAAGGGAACCAGAAAGGACTATCAATCATTACTAATGCGAGACCTCGGCGAGGAAACGTCTTACGAAAGCATACACTGATCACCGGCCGATAGGGTATGGTGATTATTGATCGCAGCTGACTTTAATTCACGCGCAGTTTAATTTCCTCGTACTCCCTTATCCTCGTTTTCGGACTCTACATTTTTCACGTTGTTTCAGCCTCAATTTTAGAATACCACAGTGTTGTTTCTCTTTCATCTATTTTTAAATAAAAAACTAATTAAATTTGCCTTGTCCAATAAGAGACTTAATTATTATATGTAACATATTGTATCGTATTCAAATTTTGCTACGATCTTATACTGTTTTTCAATTTCACTTCAGCTTCGACGATAGTTTCATAATATCTTCAGATTTGCAAAATTCCCGGAGGATGGAATAATTAAACGAAACTAAATGTACAATAGAATTTATTTTACAAAATAATATAATAATAGTACGATCTAAAGGATACAGCTAAAACTGTAGATATACATACACAGTGTCACGTCCAATTTATTTAATTTAATTAAACACAGCGAACATTAAATTACAAATAGAGCAGCCTCACGTGAAAAATCGTAATAAACGATTAAAATGATCGAGAATATATATGTCCCACTAATATCAAGCAGAAACATTGAATTTTCTCCTGAGAGAGATACCTGTTCCAAAGTAACACCGATGATGATCTGTCCGTGGTATTACCGTGTCTTGGTTTTTATTACAGAATTCGCTGCCACCGTTGCCACCGTCGCCGACACCGAGCACACCGCCGCCAATGAGCGCGAAAGCCTCCAGCAGCATGACAAGCTACAGTCCTGAGGATATGCTTACGGAGGAGGAAGACGAGGTGCCCGAGTGCATCTTAGACTTCCCCCGGGAGAAGCTCAACATCGTTGAAAACCTCGGCTGCGGATACTTCGGCGACGTTCACATTTGCGAGGTCGACAGGTTTCCTGGATACGACGAAGTTTTCCGGAACACCAGCAGCGACCTGGTGATCGTTAAGTCCCTGAGACCTGGATCCTCGGATGCGCTTAGGTAAGGGTCTTGTATTATCGAGCGGCCGTCGTCAAACCGCCCGTCACCCGGAAATTTCACGATACTAGGCGAATAATTTCGAAATAATCTCCCGATGGTATCTAAATTTTATATACATCTGATGAATATGTTTACGGATGAAGCAACAATTTTGTGGCTTGATACTGAAATCGATTGAGAAGTGTCAGAATGGCTCGTCACTTCGGCAAGACTTATTCAACTTATTGTTTATTTATTATTTATTTTGGTGGACGGAGATATACGATGCGCGAAACAATTATTAATATCGGGCAAAGGGAATTATTACGCAAGTGCTTGTTTAAATTTTCTGTACGAGAAACGTGAGATCAGTAACATTACATTAATGAGTTACCCTTAATTGTTTTCATTTCAATGAAAGAAATATCTCTGGCGCGGTAATTTCGAAAGTTTCTTCGAGAGAGAAAAAGGGGAATTCGCATAGGAAAGTTCACGAAAGAAAAGGGGAATTCGCATAGGAAATTTCACGAAAGGAATGTTTGATTGGGTATTATGAAAATAATTAGCAATCAGCTTGCGCGTATATTCTTCGAAGGAAATTCACGATGCCATAACTTTCGAAAAGAAATTCCGTTCGTTTCGGAATTTCGACGTTTCACGACTCGCGGCGTGGCGAGCTGGTTGAATACTCGGGTCGGAGACTGATTATCAAAATAAACGGTGGAAATTGTAGTTACTTTTCACGGCAGGAAGGCCCTCACCGGCATAAATTGAGTGCACGCGCGAAAATTGACAGGAAATTTTGGTATGACAGCCGGCGCAGAGGCACTGGTTTCGAAATGCATCCAGCTGCAGCACAATAAATTGCCGCCGTGTCAATAGCAGAGTAATAATTGAGTAATAGTTTGTCGCGTGTGGCGCGCGTAGAACTGTTGTTACATCGCGTGAATGAAAACAGCGTGTCGGAGGCTGTTATCGACAAACAAGCGAACGATCCTGCCCACTGCGCGCGTTTACTTTCCTCTCAAATAAAAAAAAAAAAACAAAAAAAAAACATAAAACGAAATTTAAAAAAAAAAGCAAAAGGAAAAAGGAGAAGGGACGAATGAAACGGAAGCAGGAAAATTATTATTTGCACGAAGGCAAATTCGCGTCTCGATTATGAATGAATCTCTCAGTTCATGTTCGTCGAGTATTCCTTTTCGTCACGATTTATCTTCGTCCGCGCTCGCAAACGAGATAAACAGAAGCGAAGGGAGCAATCGGCAATCAAAGGCAGCTGTACGTTCATAATTAAATTTGCCGATAGGAATGAATCGAACAACGCGTTATTACAGAGCATTGGTTTCAAGTCGCTGAATACGGTGAAATATACCGAGAATCATTAAGCGTTCGATATTTCACGCGTGGCCGAAAATATGGAAAGTATAGGATACACGATCGACAGAGAATTAGCTCGCTCGATTATAGACCTTTATTCTGTTTCGTTTGTTATCGGTATCGAGCGTGTTCTCGCTCGTTCTGGCGACCGTAGGAGCATCAGTGGCGGCCGGCTGACTCCGCGAAATATGGGGCATCGATAGAAAATTATCCCAATCGATTATTATTCAATGAGGGGGGGGGGGGCGCGTTAACGCGATAATTCGATAAACCTGGCGCAAAGTGATTTCGTACGTAATGACGTGGTCCGTGTATTAAGTTGCCGCGACGCGATAATGCAGAGAAGGTGTTTAAACGGTCAGTGACTGGCGCATAATCGAATAACTCGCCTGCTCGTGCCGTTGCTACTTTTCGCGACGGTTCGGCCTTTAACGACTCCTAAAACTGTCCGGCTCGTTGCTCGCGATTGACAATAGCCTGGCAATTTACCGTGCAGAAGTTTCCCTTTGACCCGGCGACGCCGCTCGAAACCACGGGGAAATTGTTTAAATCCAACCTGGTCGTCGTCCTCGTCGTTTTAATATAGTAATAGTTTGAACGTTTTTGAATGCATACAAAGCAGCCGGTGACTCGGTTAAATCGCGAGGTTTATTATCAAACAATTCTGCGCGTTGTTCTACTTTTGTATGATTTCGTGTTAATAGTACAATGCATGATAACATATATATATATATCACTTAATTTTATATTTAGCAAGACATTTAATTTTATATATAATTTTTTATATATATAGTCTGTACCAGGTACGCACTAATGTTTAATCACAACGATTTAACGCGTTCAAATTTTTATAATTTTGTTAGATGTATTCTAGCAATTAATTCATATCAGATTTTCGGATATTTACAGAATAAATCAGAACTTTCGGATATTTACAGCAATTAAATCTAACAGGTACTTATCAAGACGGAAATTTTATAATTAATATTAAATTTGAAAGTTTACGTACACGTGTGTCAAGCTAATTGAACATTTTAATCTTTCTCACTTATTTTCCAATGTGAAATTATTCAGGTCAAGTACGAAATGTGGAACAGAAAAAAAAGAATAGAAAAAAAATAAAGAGAAGTTAAAAATAAATTGCCACTCGCCAGATTCGCCTTCTTACGATGGTGAGAAATTCTTTTTTCCAAGAAATAGTCAATAGAAGGCATGTATTTCGAATAAAATAGAAAATTATTTGCATCTTGATTTCAAAGGGTTCGATTATTTCTGAGACTGATTTCCGGAAAGAATCTTTAGATTACGAAATAATCAATCATTCTCCTGACATCATCGGATAGATATTTTTGACTCATAAAGCTACTTAGATGACTATAAGAATTTGTACCATATTATAAAAGTGCAAGAAATTTAATTTTATATTATCTCTGGCAGAGATTCGAAATTAATAATTCCAGTGTAAAGGCCTGCATGAGCGTCGATTTCTTTCACAATATCTTTTAATAACTAAAACTAATACTTAAAATTAATAAAAATACGTACTTAAAATACTATTTACAGCATGTTTAAACGTGAACCGAAATTACTCATAGAAGAGAAAACTAAACGTTCTCCTAAAACTAAAAATGTTTTTTACACGCGCGCGTACATATACACGCTGTGCATCGGTAGCGATCGATCGATCTGTAGATGTTAGATTGGGCAAGGAAGCAGAGCCGGAAGTACACGATAAAGCGTGTACCGACGAAGAACACGCGCTGCGTTATCGCTGGCACAGCGAAAGGATGATCCGGGTCGACAGGATCGGGGATTACAGGGCTCGACGACGAAACGTACGCGAAACGTGTATTGTCGTCGAGAGAGAAAGAGAGAGAGAGAGAGAGGCCTCTTAACGGAATACCGGAAGTACAATCGTGCTCGTTTATTCCTTTTTCGCGTGATACACCGCTCCCCGATATCGTAAGAAACGTCTAGAATCCAGCCGACAAAGGCGACAAGAAAGAGAACGCCGCGACGTTTCCCATCGCTTGGTACCTTCTATTGGATTTGCCCTGTCTCTCTTTAAAAGATCAGGATCAATTTTATTCTTCACCGCGAAACAACGTCTGTTTGATTGAAACTGCGAAGTTTCCTTCCTCGAAACGATTCGGGAAATCTTTCGTCGACGTGATGCTCTCCCCGTCCGTTTCGAGCTTTAATCAAGAATCCTGCTGCGTGTGGAATTCTCGCAAGAAAAAGAAAAAAAAATTACGATTCATCGTACGTTGACAAGAAAGTTTCGCGATCTGCTCGAGGTTCAGGAGGTGTTCGTCGCGAGTCGACGACGTTAACTTCTTCGTCGCTTGAAATTAACCGAAATACAGAAACTTATCAGTTAGAGGCCGGTGGAACCGATTAACAGCCGCTGTAATTACCGCCGGTGGAAGACAGAACGAGAAGAAATACGGTGAAACTTCACCGTACGAGTAACGTACAAATTCGTTACGTTTAGGAACACGGCCCTTATCGGCTACCGAGATATTAGACAACCGAACAACACAAGCGGACTCTCTTAAACATGAAGCCCAGCGTTCCCGAAACGATAATCTCGACAGTGGCCATTATCCTTGGACGCGAGTTACGTGCCTTCAGCGGATGCAATTCCTCTTCCGCTTTGCCGTTGTTTCTCTTTCCCCTTTTGCTTGAAAGATACGAGCACGAGAGAAAGAGAGAGAAAAGGAGTTGACCGATACAACGACGCAAAGCTCGCGTTATTTCTAGTATATCCGTCCGTGTTCGATAGCCGCCCGGTTGGTAGAGCAGCCGACTATAAAGATATTACTTCCGAGTGTCCCGTGTATTTTCCAGGATAGAATTTCAACAGGAGGCAAAAAGGCTGGCACGGCTGGCCGATCGGAATGTCGCGCGGCTACTCGGCGCCAGCCTCGAAGACGACCCCATGTGCATCGTATTGGAAAACGGCGAGTACGGCGATTTGAATCAATATCTGCAGAGCCACATCGCTGAAACGTCCACCGTGCACACTGCCAAGACACTCAGGTACGGTTAATTACCATGTCTCGCCAGCGAGATGGTACTTATTAAGGATAAACCTGCCGGTGATCGAATGAATCCTCGCGAATATCCTTCCTTTACATTTCTACGCCGCTAACGCATCGAGGGATTATGAAATACGACGACTATCGTGGGATTATCAAGATTTTATCAAGCGTTTGTTTCATTTTTAACGCTGTTATATCGTCACATCGTCGGTCGTTTTATTTTTAATGCTTCGCGCCAGAGACGGGAATGCACGAGTCTGCCAATTGCGCGTGTTCAGGAAATGTGGTGACACAAACTAATGAACACGTGCGAATCGAAACACACGATACAAAATCAAAAGTAAAAGAAAAGACATTCGATGCAACACATTCGTGCCTCTGGCGTGATATATCTGATATTTTGGTCACTTTTATTGCGTACGATTTCTTTTTGTATTTTCTTTTTTTTTTTTTTATTTTCGATTTGCCATTCTGTATTTAACTCCTCGAGCGTTATAGTCTGTCTTTGAAAACGTATTTCACAGTGGCATGAATGTTTCACCTGTGTGTGTTTGTATATTCCAATTATACTCGTTATTTCCACTGTCAATTGTGAGGACTCCGAATTCTTTTGCATTTTTATATTTTCATGAAAGCTAAATATAAAATTTACGTTGTCTATTGTTCCACTTGTTACGCGCATTGTGTGCATTTTTGCATCTTTCAGTTTCCAATATCCAAACGGACCAATCCAGTCATGGCTAGTAAATATATGAGTATTTTATTTTCATTATATATACATAAGTATTTTGTTTTTTATTTTTTATTTTGTAATACCTAAGTATTTTATTTACATTATGTATACGATAATTGCTCGAGGAGTTAAGTATTTACTCACGTAATGTTGCAATGCAATACAAATTTATTGTTTTCCAATATAATAACATAGAACAGACTGTACCTCCTTAATTGAAATATCATATTTATCACATAGAAATTGATTCTATCTATCGATACCGAGATTAATGTCAAAATTGTCTACATAAATGTGTGATGAAATTAAGAAACAAAAGCAAGTAACGTTCCAGCAATCGTTTCCTTCAGAACGAGCAAATTGTCAATCCTGAAGCGTACTCTGAAAGTAAAATATCGACACAAAACGGGCGACGCGAACCAAGCTCAATGGCGCGCAATGAGGCGTAATCTTTCGATCTTATCGTCATCATGCGCGTACGTACGTCGGTTGGAGTGGCGTTAGGGACCTGCGTATCCGCGGATCGCGCGAAACCCGCTCGAAATACGAGAAATCGGCTGAAAACGAGAGAGGGCAGAGGAGATCATCGGTGCCGGTGACAGCTGTCGGCTGACCGTGTTTTTCCCGTGCGTTTATTTTCGAAAACGACCTGCAGAGCCCGTTTCGCTCTTTGTCTTGGTGCGAGCCAGCGAACCGTATCGATCTACAAAGGCTGGCTGGAAATGTTGCGTACCGAACGACTCGCTGACAAATATTTCCCCGCCGATGGGACGTAACAACTCGTTGGCCGCGTCTGGTGAGGGGGAATTACCCGATTCCTAACGGGATAAACGTTCCTGGGAAATCGGCAAAGGACGGATGAAAAGCACGTGATGGCACGGTGAAAAAGGAAACGTAAATCTGCTCCGACCGGCGTAATCCGCGCGCGTTTAAAAGTGAATCGTAGGGAGGAGGATTCGCGCGCTTTCTATGTTCAGCTCTGTTGCTCGTCATGTGTTGTGTTCCTAGTTAGAAACTCGCCGGCGATCGATAATTTTGGAAATTTTTATTGGATTATCTTTTTTAGAACGGTGAAATTCTTGGGATATAAAACAGTCAAAGACAAAGGGAATATAAAGTAGACGGGGCAGATAAGACAACCAAATAACAACTAACATTTCTAACGACCAATCAGATACAAATCTTCCACTTTTTCTGTGTTCCTTTAGTCATTTCAGTTACTCTTTTTGCCAGACTCTTGAATTGACGTGTATTGTTTTTGTACGTACATCCTATTAAGTATCTAGCAGTACATAATCCGTTTAAATTCCAATTTTTCATAGCATTTGTGGTACAGTGCATTTTTACATTTTTTTCAAGGTATGTCAAAATACTCGAAATTCTGTATATAGATGAATGAGAAACACATATTTCGACTTGTTGTAATACATTTTTCAACGTACCATTAAAATTCACATAATGTTACAATATTTTAATCAGAAGTTTTTGGTTAATATGAAATGTGAATTATCAGCTTAATATGAACTCTGAATTACCATCTTGCACACTCCGAGTATATTAATGAAAATTACATTACGGTTCGATAATAACGTCAAGACAAAATAATACAAAAAGGTGAAGCATCAATTGTTATCAATTTCGAAATGATGAATAAGATATCTTAACTAACGAGGTCACGCTATGCACAGTATATTTCTAAAGAAGAAGAGGGAAAAAGTAAAACAAACGTTAAGAATGTCCCACACTCTGCTCGAATGGAAAATAGTGTTAGAAAATGGACAGAGCGAGGAAAGAGCACTAGTGAAGCAAAAGGAGGGCCTGCTTTTGTCGTTTAATGCACATTGGTCGAGACGCGTTCGTCTGTGCCTCGAAAGCGTCGTCATTTGCGGTATTGCCAGCCGATACCAACGATTCGCCTTTGTGTACGGGCCTTACGTACATACGTTTAAACGCGTAGCACGCGGCCACGTACACGAAGACGCGAGTTTCCACCGCGCGAAACTTCTGAAACGGAACCGCCTCGTTCTTCGTGTTGCAGTTTCGGCACGTTGGTTTACATGGCCACGCAAATAGCATCCGGCATGAAACACCTCGAGGAAATGGACTTCGTGCACCGAGATCTCGCCACAAGGTAACGACAGACTGTTTCTCACTAGATTACTTTAAGTCGAACTTCGCCGATCAGTCATCCCGCCGTTCGAACGCGGTGTAGCCGCACGAACGTAAACGCGTTTCCCCTCTAACCGGAAGCTAACGCGTTCGTACGCGGTCGATCCAGGGACAACGTGTAGCCGCTCGAAAGCTGTAACTTCACCGCGTCGGTATGTTATTCTAGCAAAAAAAACTGTGGATGTAATTCTGTCACGTGTCGAATGGTGACGATCGATCGAACCACTATTGCATAACTATTAACCCTCGGGAGGAACCGTGGCTGGTTCATTTTATTCGCTAATATCTTTTTTCGTTTCGACGTACGTTTCACCGGAAAGAGTATCGTTGAAAATGCCAATTCTTTCGAAAATATCGAGAATTTTCAATTATCGACGAAAATGTCACGTGAAATAATATATATGATGGTAAAGTATGAAAAAAAATGTATATGAGTCAATCGTAAATGAGACAGTATTGTTTGGAACTTTCTAGACAATGTAGATAAATCAATCGTTTACCACTTGCGCTGGCAACTGATTGCCGACCATAACGAGTGACCGAACCGTACACAATAATTCGTCGCTTTCTCTTTGAACTCGTCGGTACGATATCACTGATAGAAATTATTATTGAAAAGTAATAAATTTATTATTTGTTTTGCCTATTTTGTTTTACTTAAACATACTTAAAACTGAGGAAATATTACAATTTTGGAGCAAACGACATTTCAGCGCAAGAGGTTAATTAACATGCTCAATTCTCTATCTACCTTAAATCGTTCGCAGCGTCACTTCCGGCCGTCATATTCGGAACAAAGTTTCTCAGTTACGACTTGGCCAATCCCTAGCCAAGGTCCTTGAACTTCTTCGATATATAGAAATCGTAGGCGTTTACCAACACCACCGGCATAATCTATGGGACATTTCTGCGTGGAAGGGCTGTTAAAGGGAACAAGTGGACCGGGGGACAGCTAGGTCACGTGTTCGAATTATTAACTCTAATCATAAACTTTAATTACAATGGCCCGAGGCGCGGGCGTCGCATAAACGCGAAACGCGCGCGCGGCCTGTGGCGGATGAAATTAATTGCCCGTTGATTTATAGAAACGAGTTTTGAACAGGCAAAAGCCAAAACGTTCGATAAACGAAACGATATTCCATACGATATTCTAGATGAAGAAGTATACTTTTCCTGTATTTCGTCAATTATTTCTATATCAATCCTTTTCCTCGTTATCAGTTTTTCTTTTTTCTCTTTTAAATCAGAATAACGAAACACAGTTCACTAAACGCGACGGCATCTGCTTTAATATAAATGTCACGCGTGCGTTTAAAATTTTCTTTTAATTCCGGCTACAAAATTGCAGTCGTACGCGGCACGCACGCACGTGTGTACATTTAATTTCTCTTTAATTCCAAATTAAATAATTATTCGAAAAGATATACGCGACGGGGGAAACCGTGAATAAATATCCCGCCGCGTGCGAAACAAAAACTTTTCGCGAATAATTAATTCTAATGCTCGGCGATCGCGTAAGTTATTTAAATTAATTTTTTGAAAATTAATTACTTCTGATAAATTCGTTCGTGAATAACGTTGTAATCGTTGCTAATCTCTTGCTTCCCGTTGTTATTAGATTATTGCACGTGAATTTTGCCAGTTTGAAATCAATCATCCCATCCTTTGCGATTTTATATCCATTATATATAACGGATAACGATTTTATTTCAGTAGATGAACCTTTCAATCGAGACCGTTTCTTATCAGATTTAACCAATGCTACCAATAATGACAGCCGGATGTTTAATAATGCGATAAAAGAATTTATTCTATCCATTAAATAGCATAATTAATTCATTAGCTTTAATATGAATCTTTTTTTTATATTTTTGCATATCGCGTGCGATCCATACAGTTAAAAAAAAAAGAAATAGATTCACCGTCTATTTTATCAAGTTGTATTCGCTCGTTTCGTTTGCAGTCCGATTGAAAACGGAGAATATCTCGTTAAATTAAATCGCGAAAGCCCGCGGCCAAGCGGTTGTTGAAACGGTCGTTACGATGTTTAAACGCGCGATGTGAAAAGATACGGCTCGGGAATGCTCGAGGACTGCGGCTATTTCGCATTACCAGCGAGATGAATGCCTCGCTGGTAGCAGACGCTACTAAACCCGTTCCCCGCCGGACTCGGTCGGTTTCGCCGTGGAAGTCGGCGCGAAACTTCGAAACGATCGCCGCTCTCGACAGAGCGAGCGTTTCCGGCGGACGCGAGCCGTTTAAAAGCGGCGCCCGCCCCTTCCTCGAGAACAGTCCTCCAGAGCGCATCGTCTTGCAGACGCGGAGGGTTTTAGAAGGTTCTCGACGACAGACCGCCTTGGCTCTCCGTTTTCCCGCGAAAATGGAGCTTCGAGGTATCGTTCAGCCGCTTTCCGTCCGCTTTAATCTCCCTTCCTCCCCATCGGAAACGCTAATTAGCACGGCGAAAAAGGAAAGGAAACGACGAAGAAACGTGGAGATAGGCGAACGACGAGCAACTGTCGCTGGTGGTGTCGGACTGGAAGGGATTGTTTAGCGTATAACAATGAATTATGGTTGGTAATTAGTGGATAATGACAACACGGTGGAAAGTTCGTTTCGCATCGTCGATTCAGCGCATGTCAACGGGGAAGACGTTCTCATTAGCGGTTTCTTGTTAAATTTAATGGCCGCCGGAAGCTACGTGTGCTTTTCGTTTATTTACATCGTCGTTTCCGACAAAGTGGAAAATACTGGCAGCGTAACGTTTCCGCGTGTAACTTCGCTTCGATGAATCATTTTATCGAGAGTGACACAGCGACGAAGAAAGGAACTGAGTTTGAAACAATTGAGAAGCTTCTCGAAGAATTGAACATATTTTTGGCAACGAACGTTGGCAAAATTAGATTAATAAAATTATTACAATTTCCAATATTTTGTTCTTATAATTACAAGATGGATAAAACTTTTCGACATTTTTCTGTCTGAGTAGCAAATAAAATTGCTTCATGTTTAGAGAATAATATGTACTTTAAATTAATTTTTTTTATCATTGTTATCACATGTTATGTTATATTATTTACAGTATGTGAGATGTTTCAAAACTATTTTAACAAAATTTCGATGTACGATTTATACATGCAGATACCTTTTTCAAAAAGGCTTCTCGATTGTTAGGCAAATACGATTCCCGAAAAAGAAGAAAAAAAGAAAAAAAAGAATAAAGTTGAGATCGATGAAAGCGCTTGTCAAACGCACATGGATTACCCAAAAATCTTCGTTCGAATCGCGTTGATCCAGCCCGAAGACCGTAAATAAACCACCGGGCACGATTCGTAGCAATACATTCGTCTACGTGTTCGAGTATCGGGATAGGGGAGACTGGAATAATCCACTCGGCTTCCAAGACGGATTATTTCTCTGAGAGTCTGGTGTATCCCCCCCTCGTAACTGGCCGGTTCTATCGCGGATAAAGGTACCGTTGCCTCGAACGCGAGTCGAAACTCTCTACGCTCTATGCTCCACTCTCGACGATGATCCGGAAAACAAAAGAACGAATAACCGGGAAAATAAAACGGGACGGTTCTCCGCCCAGCCAGTATTCCAGATCCGGAATATTGAAAAAGTTAGCGACGTTAATGTGGGTCAGCTGAAAACCATCATTGTAGAGCCACTATAGAGTGCCAGCTGCGAAAGCTGACAAAAAAAAAAAAAAAAAAAAAAAAAAAAAAAAAAAGGGGAAAAAAAAAAAAAANAAAAAAAGAAAAAAAAGAGAGGAAAGAAAAAAGGGGAAGAAAAAGAAGAGTGACACATACGACGGACTTGTTCCATGGATTTGTTACAGAAACTGTTTGGTGAGCCGTGGTTACACGGTGAAAGTGTCCGACTTGGGATCCGGAAGAAACGCCTACGCAGCCGATTATTTCCGGGTCGATGGCCGACCACCGCTACCGATCCGATGGATGGCCTGGGAATCTATGCTGATGGTAAGTCGTTAACTGAGCAGTTGATCTGTATGGCGGCGAGGCAGTTGGCCCGAATATCGGATTTATAGCGAAGAAATTCATCCGCGATTCGGTTGTTCCATCGGTTTGATCCTGTTAGCCAATCGGATTGGCAGGTCGAGTCTCTCCCACCCCTCCTTCCGTTTCGTATTCAAAGTCAGAGATTTATTTATAAATCGTGGATAATCGCGTTAGTTTCGATCTGGATGTACTACTCACTGTACTACATTTGTCAAGATATATTCGATCAATTGTTTCAACGTATCGATACGTTCTGATCGTGTCTCTCCCCTGTTTCTCGATAAATCTCGTGCCTTCTGGAAGATTCCTTTCCTCCTGTACGATTCTGTAATGTTCTTTCGATAGATCACGATTAGAGGGAAAGGGGAGCGAATCAAGTTTGATCGCAACAGACGCCACAGAACAAATTGTAAACGATTTTTGTCGCCGGAGCGGAGGGAGGTAAAATAAAGCGTGCGCGATCGAGAGTGGTTTTATTTCGCGCCGTTTCGGTCAGTGATATTTAAATGGACCATAGCTACGCATCCGCGCGATGAAACTCGGTTTAGCTTTCGCGAATATACACTCGGCCCCCGCTGTTTTCACCCTCTTTTCTGCATCGAAATCAAAGCCTCGTTCGCGTTTCACGCTTCGACCGATGAAGATTTTTTTTCTCTCTTTCATTCTTTTTTTTTCGTTTTTGTCCCTCCCCCCTCTCTCTCTCTTTTCCAGTTCTCTCTATTTTTTCAGCTCTTTCCCTCTCTTTTTTCTCTTTTTTTTTTGCAATTTTGTTCGGTCAATATTTGCCTTGAAGATTCGGCGCGATCGGTGTTGCGGCGAGTTGAAACAACAGTGATTACCGTTTAATGAGACGGCTTTCTGTACGTGCTTCGACCCATTTCGACTTCGAGTCCGCCTCGATCCGGCGGGATCTGTTTTAGCCCTCCTTCTTGTTCGGGAACCTATCCGGCCTGATCCACGCGGATCGGAGAAACTTGAAGTGGATCCGAGCAGTCGAGGCGGGCTTCCGAACTGCTAGATTAGGTCACACTACAGAGCTAATAACCTATAATGCTCGCGTTTCAATGGCACTTTAACTGTTTTATTATTATTAATAATATATAGTGGCTGTATCAAGTACTTGCGCGTAACTTTAGTTCAGAGTGGATCGATTCTACATTTCGTTTATGTAGTATCAAATATTTGTAATCATACGATAGAAGTTATTAAATGATATGAATTTTGATATACTTGGATTTAATTAATTAGCGTGTTACTAGTGCGAAGAAATATTTTTTAAGAAAATCTTAAAGAATTGAGAAAGAGCAGTTATAGAGATAACAGGAGCTCTTTGTATCTTTACTGTATACTTTTATTTCAATTGAAAAGTTAAAATATTGAAGACTTAATTACAGCAAAAAAAAAAAAAGTTTTGTTATATTTCTGTGTTATATTTTTTGTATTTTATGTATTAAAGAAAAATTAAAGAATTAAAGTATCAGAGGATCGTGCAATCGCTAGCATTTTATTTTATTTATTGATACTTGTATTTCTATTTTCGAGAATTTAAAGAATTAAACCAACAAAAGATCATGTGATTGCGAAAGAAAATAGTGTCTTTAGTGTTTTATTTCTTTGCATCATATTTTTCTGCGAGCGCCTCCTCTCTGTTTTCTTTCCGTTTTTTCCTTTCTATTGTCAGCGATAACAAATATTTGTACATTGCCGTGCGTTTTAAATATTTCGTCGAAGGGAAAAGTTTTCCATGGCGTTGAAAGTATGCGTGATATTTTTGAAGCGTACCTAAACTGGTGCGGTGTACAGTTTGCGGTTAGCACGCTCGATAAAAGTAGCCAGGTAAACATCAACGTCTAGTTTGCGGTGCTCGAGACAAGCTTTTTGACTTAATTTCTGACCGCAGCGTAACAACGGTCTGCAAATTTTTTCCCAAGCCACTATACCGATATTCCTTTTTTGCGCCTTTTGCATTTTTTAACCAGAAAATAAACGACTATTAGGTCGTTTCGCGATAAATGTTGTTCTTGAGGCACGAGAGATTTCAATGAGAATAATTTCTCCTTTAAATGAGAATTTGTACCAAAGGGTAGAATTTATATTCGCGACGAACAATGTTGTATTTGAAAGAAAGCGCGATGTTGACGCTTTGAGAAATTATCGAACCACTATAGGTTATTGTAGACATTTATTATACTTGAGAATATAACGGACTTGCAACCCCCGAAAAACGAGTATAAAATATAATAGACTAAAATCTTCTAACCGAAAGAATAGAGAGTTATTTTGTATTTTTATAATTTTACAGTCTTCATATTTTTTTCTTTAAAACTTTATATTTTCTAAAAAAAAACATACATCGAAATTATTAAGAACCCAATTCCTACCTTTTGACAAGCATAATTTTGATACATGTATATTCTTTGGAAAATGTGATATTTGAAAAGGACGAAGAACACTATTCGACAAAAAAGACTTGAACTCCGTAGCGGAATAGAAATTCTTGAAATAAAAGACCTTAAGAAAGAACACTTATCATTAGATTACGGATGAGATTCATTTCATCTTTCTATAAATATTCTATATAATCTTTCATAGTTTTTATAATACGAAAAGAGCATTTTCATAATACGAAATTTCCCACACATGGAAATCGAAAATTGCACATGTACGCATACATATCAATGACAAACATACGTACGCGTCGCCAGTCGCCGTCAAACAAATTTCGAACCAAAAGGAATTTCGTCTGGCGAAAGACACGTTTCACAAACGAGTGCACTTAACAAAACTGTTACGCGAACGTGTCACTGAGATTAATTCATAAAAACCAGTCGAGAAACCATTACCCCCGTTGTCAGCTGAACCAGTTCCAGATCATAAACCGACACGACGCGATAATTCCATTCGAACGAGAGCCTCGCGCTCTCTGTTCTTTCCCCGTTTGTTAATTTGTTCGTACTATTAGCCGGACGTGGCGGTCGTTATCGTTGTTCAAAAATAATATAAGGCGGTTAACATTGGCGGGCCGGGGCCACGCGAGGAATGAAGTCGCGAAAATACGTTATTCCACGTAGAGCGTGGCGCGGTTACCGGTGAATTTATTGGCAGCGAACGGTATGCCGGTATATATCACTGTAACGAACGGTGGCGCTCTCGCTCCCAGGCCCCGGCGTGTTTTATTCCCGTGTATCCTGTTTTTAATTTCTCGTCCGTAGCCGTCGATATCGAACTGTCGATCCGCGAAACCGCGAAGCATCAGCCCGATAGAGCTGTCTGCGGTCGCGTGGCATTAACGAATCGGGCTTATTCGCTGTTTCCCCGCGTGCCCGCGTGTCATCGCGAAAACCATCGTAAAAGTCCCGAACAGAAAACGCAGTTGGTGAATTCGTTTTCGATGTCCAACGAATATGTATCTGCTGCTTAACCGACGATCGTTTCGTCTCGGCCGCTGGATTGACGGTGGAGGGATCAAAAAAGAGAGGGATGTCGATATTTATATGTACGTCGAAGGATTTCTGACGATGGTACTTTCGGCTCGAGGTACGCTGTCACTCGTGAATTTATTACGTATTGTTGGTAGATTTATTAACGTTAAGATTTTATTTACGCACTTATTTTTGTTGACCTGAGCGCTAGAACCTGACATGTGTGTAGGTTGAAATGTATATTTTAATCGTCGAAGGGAACATGAGCGACATGTACTGCAGTGAGAATATAGGTGAAGGAAATTCTTTTGCTAAATTTATCGTATGTTTATAATTAACAATAGCTTCTGTGTAACGACTTTTAGAAAACATTTAACAAGAGTAATGTGTAATATTTGTTTTAAAAATGTTTAATTCTCATACGCAAGATGACCGATCTGAAGTATAGGAATACGAATTTTGAACTTCTTTCCATCTAAAAATATATTTTTAGTTTTCGAATTTTCAAGTAAATATTTATTAAAATTGCAAAAATATTTATTAAAATATTTTTTAAAATTGTAAAAATATTTATTAAAATATTTTTTAAAATTGTAAAAATATTTATTAAAATATTTTTTAAAAATTCAAGTAAATATTTATTAAATAAATATTCACATCACCTAGCTAGCATACGTAATAGAATGTTATTTACGTTTAGTTTAAGCTGTTTAAAATCAGAGGAATACAATAGTATATATTTAAACATGATTATGTAACTTACAATTAAATTGACAAAAATTGTAGAATGGTTGAACATTATAATATGAATATTTCTTGCAATAGTTCAAACTGATGTTATCATGCCGAAAATAACGAAACAGAGAAGGCAAGCAAAAGATTACGTAAAACGGGACATTAAGTTCAACATTACCCGCTATCATTTAATTAAAGCACGAAGGCTTGTCATTAAAGAGAAACTAGCGTTAACAGTTGCAGCTGTAATGCATCCAATTAACACGAAACTCGCACCTCGCCAAATATTCGCCACGATCCCAATTACCACCGTAAGACAGAGACCGAGCGGCTCGTCGTTTGTCTGATCACGAACAGGCTTGTTTCACTTGTCGTTCCAGCACGAGAACAAAACTGCCAGCAATCAAAAAATTCTCACTACTTTTGAACCGCTTATCTGCCAAGTAAAATAGGGTGGAGAGATTGTCAAATAGGATACACATACGTTGTTGAAATATGAGTTTGAATGAACATTGTGGAATGTATAGCAACAGGCACCTAACGGCATATAAGATACATAAAATTATATATCTTTAAAATAGTCACAATTGGTTTTTGGAAATTGTTATTCAACACCAAAAACATTTCATTTAGTCATTTAGTAGTGTTAAGTATGATTATTAAGGAAATTTATTTGAAATATATATAAGAAGATTTACTGCCCGTGGCAAAATGTTTTCGAAAGTATTTGAAAACACTGAAAATTTTTTTAGACATAAAATACTGTTCCATTCGTTTGAAATAAATGAGAATTATAAATAAAATATAATTATAATATAATTCTCTTGGAATTTAAATGCATTCAAATATTTATGTTTGATCGAAAACCTCCCGCTCAGGGGTAACAGAATAAATTTCGATTTAGATTCCGCTTACAAAAAATTCCGCATTCTAATAATATATTTCAAATATTTTCATATTTTATCATTCTGTGCATTGTTAATGTTATTACAGTTGTTAATAAATTCACGAACGAAAATATATGGACTCGAAAATTCCAATGAATCCAACAGTAAGAATACTCATCCTTAGTATTTTATTCCGTTGATGCGGCTTAGATCGAAGCTTCGATCGACCTATCAACGCCATTAGCATCGGAAATCGTCTATGAATGAAATCCGTGCAGAGGCAAATTGATAGCTAAATGGTAATTCGACTAAATGGGAAACGAGCGGGCGATATAGTATTTTGTCGGTCGTTCACGTAGTCATTTCGAATTGACTGCGTCGTTAATGTTTCATTATTGCCATCGTTTATCCGTCCTATGCCATTGTGCCCGTGTTAATGAAACGAGTCCACGTTTCCGTAGCCATGCGCGCGCGAGCACGCGTGCGTGCCGAACGCCTCCCCAAGAATTATACGAAATTAGCGTCGATTTAATGATTTAACGTTTGACTTTATTAAGTTGGACGCCGGCGCGAACTAATGTCCCGCGATTTGCTCCCGTAAACTTTACGACGTTCAACCTCGATTCCCTCTCCCTCTCTTTCTCTTCGGTTCTCTGTCGTTCTCTCGCGAACTGGGTTATACTAAAGTTAATGCGTAACCGCACGGGGAAAATGTCCCTTCATTCGCGCTAAGAGTTGAACGTTTCAGCTGGAATAAAAAGACTACGTCGACCCACGCGGAAAGCTCGCAAAGTCAAGATTAAATAACGATTCTTTAACTTTTCAGGATGGAAAGAATATTCTTTCGGATTGTACAAAAATATCTTTTGTACGTGTTTTTCCTTTTTACTCATGGTTTGACAATTTACATAGACTTGATTCCTTGATGGGTTAATCAAAATGATAAAAAAAAGAACCTTTTCAATATTAAAAATAGTGGAATTAATTGACATTGCTGATCCAGTGTGAAATTACGAATAATTATAGTCCGGGAATTATAACAAAATTTTAATATACGCAAACCGTCGAAATAACGACTAAAGCCTCGATGAAAAATTAAGCACGCCGGGCACCGAGTTGAGCGACGATTCGATTTTCACTGAAACTTTTAATTACGGCAGCTAATTACGACGTCGAATTAATCAGCGTGACGATTACTTTAACGATCGCGTTGAATTTATCGCGGCCTCGCAACGTTCACGCACGCCGGCTTACGAGTCGCGCGGGTTTCTGCCGCATGCGTGTTTCCTAAACTTGCTTGCGGCGTACTACAGGCAATACGGCGAAGATAGAGTGGTACCGAAGCACTTAAGTTCCAGTAATTTCTCGTCAAGCAACGATACCACCTGCTGTGCTTACCGCCTGGCAAATAGATTTCTACTTTGAACAGGGGATTTACGGAACAAAACCGGAGGAAATACCTTTTTTTTTTTAATATTTCTCCCGTTTTGTATTTTCTCCCGACGGAACAACGAACAATTAAAAATTAAATCAATCGCCCGTTCAATTTAACTTTTCGAAAATCGAATATTTCATTTGTGCACTCTGGTCACTGTCGTTACGCCGTTGTTTAAAACGAAGCTTTCCATGTGTGTAATAGGATAAAATCGATGTATGAAATATTTCGATGCATGAAATATTGTTTAAAAAAAAAAAACATGATTGACAGATTATACGAATTATCGATTTTTCGCGAAAAGCACGAGCGACGTACTAATTCTTCTGTTTGATTATTTCAACGTAATCGTGAGTACGTGATTTACTAAATTTTTCGTGTTTACGGGAGACACTGAAGCGCAAAATCGCATAGGATGAAATACAGAAAAATATGTTTGAAAACAGAAATATAAAATATCTAGAGTGCGAGTCTTTTTGTAACATGAAAAATACGAAAAGTACAAAAGTATATTTGAAAATAAAAAAATACCTAAAATGTAGCAATTCTTATAACATTTGCTGCGTAAAACGATTTTTATATCGTGTATAAATATTTAATATTGTATTACATTGTTTGCTATATTCCACACAGAATTATATTTCATTAAATTCTCGAGTTTAATTTGCATAGATATAAATCTCTGGTCTAATAATTACGTGTGATGAATTTAGGGAAGACATACGTCGAAGAGCGACATATGGTCTTTCGCAGTGACGCTCTGGGAGATCTTAACGTTCGCGAGAGAACAACCATTCGAAGAACTGCCTGACCATCGCATCGTCGAGAACGCGACTTATTTTTATCAAGAGGATGATAGAAGGGTAAGTACCCCGTATTTTTCTCTCTCGTCATATTCGCGTATATGGACCGATGAATATAACGAATGCCTGCTATTAATCCATTCTAAACCTTTCATTGCAATGAATGGCGCTGTTCGTTCCCAACCGCCCGATTAATTCTTCTCAATTGAACAATTTTTCTGTTGAAAGAGCTGAAATCCACGAACAATATTCTGTTAATTTTCTGCACAAGAAATTTAAATTTAATCGTGATATTAAATGATCAGAACTAGTGTCATTGGATACTAGAGATTATCATAATTTATAATTTTAAATTATACGATCTCGGTACATTTTCAATTTAATTCAATTTTATTAGTAATCTCAACGAATGGTATCGCTGGTTCGTGGATAATTGTAATAATTTATATCAGATTATTAAAATTATTGATATTTTATTTCATTTTGAGTTTCCCATTCTTCGTCACGGGTATTAGCAATAGAATTCAATTCACTAAAGAATTTTAAAACCAAGTAGTGCAAGTAGTTTTATAACTGTCATAGTTCTCAACAGTCTAGAGTGTAAAATACAAAATAAAATTAAATACTCTCAGTTTCTCTGATTCAACGATGCTACGTCAGAATTATCCAGTATCTGAAATCAAAATCTGACAATGCTCTAACAATTCAACGGTGACTGCGATCGAACGACCCATATTTTTTCGCAGATTATTCTTCCATTACCAAAGAACTGCCCGAAAGACATCTACGAGTTGATGCGCGAGTGTTGGCACAGGAACGACGTGGACAGGCCGAGTTTCCGCGAGATCCACATGTTCTTGCAGCGGAAAAATCTCAGCTACAAGCACGCTGACACGAACGACACTTGATACAGAGAACTAGAAGGCTGGAACCTTATCCGGCTTTCTATGATCGGCGAGCTGAACGGGAACTGGTGGAACAGCCCCTCGACGACCAAGCTGCACCAAGTCAGACCAAGTTAGTACACCAAGGTCACAGTACATCATCCACTTCAAACTGACGAGTCGAGTCAGAAACAGAGGTAAATCGATATCGCGATCGTGTGACTCGTGGTGAAAATGATCCTTCGTTCTTCTATTAATTATCAAGTGGATTTAAAGACTGCGCTTGTATGATTGAAAATTTGACTCGTACTACTTGAAACTATCTCTAGAAACGAGCAATTAACTTTATAATTAGTAATTCACGGGACAGTCTGACTTTTGTTATTATTCTTATTTCCAAAGGACAAGAGACAATAATTATTTCCAGATTAGAACGTACACGGCGAGGTTAGAACGAATTTTTCAATATTGTTTCATTTCAATCTCTTTTCTCTGTCAGACAATAATTACCTTCGGTTTAGAATGTACAAAATTTTTATCATCACCTCGAGGTTTGAACGAACTTTTTAACACCTTCATTTTACTTCGATCTCCTTTCTCTGTCAAAGAGCGAGGGACTGCAATCGCGCAAGTATAATTACGTAAAGCACAATAAACGAGTACATATCTGCGGGAGATCATCCGGAGGACGAGGCCGAGAGGCCCGATACGAAACAAAACGTTCCTAGCACGGGCCGCCGATGGGCGGAAAGCACGTTCAATAAATCGCGCGCCGTTGTGAAATTGATACTGTCAGCAAACAAGCTCGTGACATCAGCCGCAACGGCACTCGCGTCACGTTCAGAATACACGTGGCCCCGTGGACTTTGGAAAATCGCGCGAGATGCAACGAACTGGCCGCGAGACACTATTTCCAACACGCCAGCGAACGCTCCGTCACGCAAGAACGAACAGAACGCTCGAAAACAGCGAGAGACGTCACGTCGATTTCGATGAATCAGCAATACGAAGTTCCGTCGTGATCATCGAGAGGATACGACGATTGAACCAACGTTCCATCGCGTCGCGAATCGCGCGAATCACGAGCTGGAAAACGTTCCCAGCTCGTTGACGGAATTCAAACAGATCCGGCGGATGCCAACGAGTCGGAGATGAAACACGGCGCGGTTTATTTTTCGCGAGACTTGGGTTCAACATCGGCGAGGAACGGAAAGCCGGGAGATGCGCGTGAAATTTTTCCAGGGAATATCTAGCAAGGTGATCTGATCCTGGCGTGGAAATCAGCGATCGAGATAGTTGAATACACACGCAGAGATACCTAGAGATACGTATTAGCTCCCCGTTTCGACTTGTCTGAAGAAAGAAAGAGGATGAATGATATAAGATTGGATGGGGAAGGAGGGTTGGGGATAAAAGGAATTCGTCGAGCCACTGGCTTACGTTTAAGTTCCCTGAAACTATTAATAAGCTTAAGATGCGCTTAGCCGAAGTGCATAAATGTTTGACAATACCACTAGAGGTTGCAAGTATAAAGAAACAAGGAAAAAGAACTTCATATAAATATAAATATATAAATATAAAAATATATAATATATATAATATATTATTATATATATAATTATATTATATATAATATATGTAATATAAATATATAAATATAAATAAGTATAGCGTGTAAAGAGATGTTAAAGGATGTAACCTTTTATATAGCGTAAAAATTTATTAGAGAGCGTCGTTTTCAAGCAGCTTGCATTCCTCTCGGCGAACGCGCGACGTCGTTTCTCGCCATCGTTCGACCTATCGATTCGCGACGTTTGCTCGATGTCCCGCGAATCGAAACTTGCGTTACCACGAGTCGAATGTGTCGTCGTCCTGCGAGGCAGCCACGTATACGCGGTGAATAAGACTCTGTATGTGTGTATGTGTGTGTGTTTGTGCAGGTGTGTGTGTGTGTGTGAGAGAGAGAGAGAGAAGCTCGCGTGACCTGAAGTTACGTTTATAGGAAGGAATAGACACGGTCCATTTACCCGGTAGATATACCTTCGCTCGTCTTTTACGAGCGAATTTTTGCCCGGTGATCGACGATCGGAAATAGTTGGCGCGAATAATCACGCATCGATTTTGCATTTTGTCGTCGATCGGTTTTTTTCTTTTCCTTAACCTGTACTTTGTTCTGTTTTTGAGAGAACTAATTCGCAGGAATTGTTGAAATTAAATTAGACTTGCTAATTAGATTTACTAAGCTATCGCGAAAAAGATCGCGTCAACGTTTATCTTAATTTTGGAACCTTCAATTTTCATTACGTTTATTACCATTGTCCGTGATTTCATTTAAGGATTGTGGACAATTTAGAATTTTCGATTGGGTACTTAATTTTGGAATTTTCTCTTTAATTTAATAATCCTTAGTCACAAGAGAATGTAAATTACAAAATTAGGTTTCTAACGTAAATTAGATTTATCTTATGACTCGACAATACTATTTGAAGATTAATTATTATTGGTTCACTGAATTATTATTATTTCTGGTCGATCGTTCGATCAAAAATGTTTCTGTAGTCAACTGTGATCAATTAGGTCAGTTTTAATTCTTGCATATCTATTTTTGCTAGAAAGGAAAAGATATACGAAGAAATACACGAGACCTCTAAATGAGAGATTAATTATTGTTACAGTTATCTTCGTTGGTTTTCTAGACATCAGAAATTTGTTGTGTTTTAAGTAAAACAAAAAGAACACGTCGATTATGTAACGGGCAAATGTTTATCGGATGCATGAACCGCGTCGAACGTGGAACAGTTTGAACATGAGAAATTTATAATTGTTAGAAAAAACGAGAGTACACGGAGGAGAACAAATAGCAGACGATAATAAATAAAGAGAGGTATCGATACTAATAAAGAAATCGGCGGATGAAAGTTTGGTGAGTGGTGGCGTACGAGGGACGCTGGATCGCACGGTAAATCGACACGTTGTTCTGAAAATTTATAACGTTACTCACCTAAAAAAAAAAAAAAAAGAAAAAAAGGAAAAAAGTAAAAAAATATAACACAAAAAAGAAGAACAAAAACACAGTCACTCTGGTGGCCTGTGAAACATAAATCGCCATAGGAAACGTAAGTGATAAATGTGCATGCGGCCGAAAGTGGTTCGGTAAAGAGGCCATCGATCCGACGCGATTATTTGTTACCATTTCATATGCAAAAAGGTTTGAAAAACGAAGAATGACAACGATAATTGTCATTAGGCGTTTCACGTCACGTCGGCTCTTCGAACGTTCGTTCGAATATATCGACAAGTGGTGTCTTTCTACGCTAGCTGCGCGAGTGTCGCTGCCTGAGAAACTGAAGCGAGGGACGTTTCATTTTTGAATATGAAAAGTCTATGATATTGTCTATGATATGACGTTGGTAATTTATAATGTAATCTAAATTAAGGTCGACGACACTAACAAGTGAATACTGCCACTGTATTAGGGGAACCCGTATCCGAAAATCTCGCTTGAATCATTTCCCTTCGACACGACGACGAAAAACCATCGCGAATTCCCAATCGTTGAATTCGATGAAGCGCGTGATCGAGAGCCCTGCGGGAATAACAACGAAGGAACAATAAAGGGCGAAGAGTACCTTGAAAGGAAAGATGAGAAGAATGGGGGAGAAGATCACACGATCGATCGTACAGAAGACGAAGAAGTCGCGCGGCAAGAAAGGAATTATCGATGTACATATCCACTTTGATGAGCTTAACGAATTATTAACGAATTATTATCGGTGGGGAATTTTAACTCGGCCTCGTGGACCATCTTTTTGTGCGATCGAACGGCGGCACGTGCGCACGGGTTCTTCCTACAAATCGAAAGTGGAAATTCAAAGGGTTTTCCGACCTGTCACGTCGTACATTCCCGGGAAAGAAGAGACGAAGAAGAATTCCAGATCCAGCGAACTTTGCACACTTTTTCTCTCCGTTTTCCTTTTTCAATTATCAACGCGCGATCATTATCCCCTTCATTTCAATTGGATCCTCCTTCATCGTTTATACGAATTTATTTGAATTTACGACGCTTTCTATTCGATTCACGTTTGATCAATGGAGGGGAGGAAACCCGGTCTCCTTTCACGCGATTAATTATTGAAATTGAAATTATCGATTGTCCGATAGAACGAATATTATTAATTAAGGATTGAATATCACGTATCATTGACATATCGTTCCCGCCCCGACGAGATAATGTTTATTCTATCCAGAGGGCCAGTGGGAAGAAATGCATATCAACTTGAACGCCGTTCCGAACCGATCTGAATCGATACGGAATCCGTCGAGGAAACTCTCATTGCGTTATATTAACATTTCAAATTACTCCGTAGGTCTCTCCTAATGTACATATCACTCCGTGATATTTATCAGTCTACTGGCGCTTGTAGGAAGAACAACTTTCTGCCTGTCGCGTGAGAAAGAAAGGGGGGATGAACGAGCGAGATCGTGAGAGAATGATTGAGAACGTATATGTAACACAGAGAGAGAGAGAGAGAGAGAGAGAGAGAGAGAGAAAGATACACGTATAAATGAACATAAACATATATATATATATAAATATAAATACAACATTATATCGAAGAAATTTTTGATGGTTGAAGCGACGAACAGAGAATTCATTGAACTAATCGTTTCCATTGTAGCGATATCGTATCGTACGATCGCACGAAGCGGAGAGACACTTTGTACAGTTTGTAATAACAAAGAAACAAAAGAAAAAAAAAAAACCTCGGATACGCAAACGCGGTGACGCAGTGATACAGTGAAGTGAGAAGAGAGGAGAAGACGAAAGGAAGAAGGCAAATTCGTTGCGTTGTTCTCGTGGTGCGGTTTTGTTCGCCAAAGGCGGCGGGGCCGTGGTTATAGACCAGTTTTAACGTTTCATCGTCGCCACGTTCGAATCATCCGCGCGTGAAAAGTGGAGCTCGAGCTGGCACTCGCGTGCATACAGTTTATCGGCCTCGTTTTTATTTCGACGCGCAGCGTAACGCCGCGGAGCGTGGTTTAAAAAATTATTAGACCCGTCTGCGGTCAACTGCTACTTTGCCGCTTTATTTCATTCGCTTCACAAAGTTCATTTCGCTCGCTGCCGGAGGATCGTGGAAGACGCAGGAGATTTTTGGAAAGAGAGTTACTATGGACCAAATATTTGGAATTATCTTTTGGCGTTTCGTCGGAGCGTACGTAATACAAATTTTGAAATTTGATGTTTTAGGAATTGCATGTGTTGTCAAAGTGCTTTGGAACATTTTGCTCGCGAAGTACCATTAACAACGATAATTCTAAAATATTTCACACTATTAGCGTGCGAATAATTCGCAAAGCGGGAATTGATTCGTTTTCCACGCTGTGATTTCTTCGTTCGGATAATGAGAGCTCGCTCGACGGGAATAAAGAGACTTATTATCTGTATTTTCGAGTAACAGCGAAATTAGCAGACATTGGCACACTCGCGAATGCAATTAAAAGCGTTTGCCTAATGTATTTTTATGTGTATTACGGCGAAATTTAATTTATCCGAACACGTCGGCCGGGCGAATAATTCGCGCAGCGGGAATTGATTCATTTTCCACTCTATGATTCTTCGTTCGGATAATGAAAGCTCGCTCGACGGGCGTTCAATTAATTGAATTAATTCCTCGGAAATTAGAATTCACCGATTAGTTCGAAAAGCGCTAAGAAGTGTGAAAATATTTTTGAATCTGAAACGCGGATTCTCGCTCTTCGTCGGGACGATCCGCGCGTTTCGCGTGTTCGAACGATTGTTCCCGTATGGTTCGAGACCAGGCCCCGTCCCTCCTTTGCAAACAAGCTTTGTTTTTCGCGCGTATTTACGCAATAGAAGCGCGCTCTCGGCTTTCGTCGTCGGCACGGCCCGGCGGTCGCAAACGAAAGTCGAAACACGGAAGTCCCGCGTTTCACATGGGAATTCCACGTTTGCCGATGGAATTTAATATCCGCTGCCTTCGTTATGGAACACGATCGCGCTTTTTCTACCCTTCTGCCAGCCGCGCGCCAGCTTTCGTTTTTTTCAGCCGTGATACAGTCGAGCAACATCGAATCGATATCTGGGCAACGTGTCTCCTGACGAATTTTGATAAATAGCGAGAAACTTTGTATCGGAAACCTTATATTTGCTCGGTTATCTTTTTCCTTTATTTCTCGCTCGAGACACGGGAAACATTTATTTGATTTGTATTTGCTCGGCTTGGCGAACTCTGGTGAAATTAGTGGACGGATTGTTAATGATACACGTACAATCAATTCATAAATTCAGGAAGCCTCACAAGGAATTTTAAGTATGGAAGGACTTTAATTACTTGTTGGTATTGATTTATTTATTTATTAATCAAAGCTGGACAGATTCTGAAGAATTCATTGTGGTGAAAATAAATCGAGTATCATCACGAGTACATTGAAGTGTACGAAGTGTGTTGTTATTATTATTTATAATTATAATTAGTTCATTCGATGTATGGTATGTATGGTAATTGTACAATATATAAATTTTCTTATAGATCGCTTATATGTTTCCTTAAACAAATGCAAGAACAATATTGTCAACATTTTAGAATATATTAATTTTAACTAATTCATTACTTAAGATCCACAAAATGTCCGAATTTCTTCATTTTGCGTTTCAAGTATTTAGATTTTAGACAGATGTAAACTTTTGCAAAAGTATCTCAGTCTGCGTAACACTGAACATGTTCTTGAAGCAATAGTGACAAACGAGTTTGGTTGACTGGAAAGTTCTATTGCCAGATTTTGAAACTTTATTCGATATTCTTTACAAGTAGCAAGTTGCGAATAATTGAAACGCATTTTATCCGTCAAGGTGTGACTCGCAAAGAAGATCAATTATTACTGAGAATCTAATTTATAAATTGTTCCGAAACCAAGCGGATCTTTGACTCATTGCCAGTTGCATTTCGTACGAGTGTCAGATAGGAAAATTTCTAAAACTTTGTAATGGTAAGAACGTTCAACGTTGAGAAGTCGTAGAGGCGTTAAAGCAATATTTTAATAAAATAAAAATGACGGAAGCAGAACAGTTAATGAATAAATATCAATCGTTAATTAATAAAAAATTTCACTTCGAACGATCGAAGTGTAAACACAGTGAGACTTCCCCGTCAACTCGGTATAATAAATATCGCACGAATTCAAGAGCAATTATAACTCCCCGATAAATGGGGACACAAGTTGAGAAATAATTTGAAAATATTACGACGCAACGCGCAGAACAGTTACCTACCGACCAAATGAAATGAAAGAAAGAAAAAAAAAAAAAAAAAAAAAAAAAAGAAAAAAAACAAAAACTGCACCACCGAACCGTGCGAACCGTGAACTTTCCCACTTCCGGGATGAGAAATCGGAATAAAAAAAAGTTTCGTAACGAACGAAACCGGCGAAATTTCTCTTCGGTTTCTCGCTGTTCGGTCGGAATTCAGCGACGACGGCGGAGAAATGGCAGCGCGCCTCGTTTAGACAAATAAACGTTGCGAAATTCGTGGATTCCGCGGAACACACGAGCGCGTCTACCAATCTCCACGTGCAAATATAAACGGGTGAATGCGTTGCAAATAAGCGTTCGGCTGCGCGCGGCCGATTGGTGTAGGGCCAGTTATCTATTGTTTATCAGTGGGCGTATTGTCTATTGTGCGTGGTTCAACACACTCGAAATACCTTCCACTTTTCCCTGTGTATAAATATCACACACACATACACATACACACACGCACATACACACACGTGTATTTAATACGTTTGTACATAGCGATTCGTTTTCAATAAATACTCAGCGCTTTGACTTTTATCCTTTCTCTGGTCGTTCACTCTCGACTTCAACCGGCTTTCAACCCTTCGCTCAAAAGTCACGGGACTCAGCATCAATTTTTAACGAACTTGGATCGGAGAGAAATTGCTCGATCTTTAATGTAAAAAGAATTACCTTGGGGATAATAGCGTTATATATATATAAAATATATATATATATATATATATATATATATATATATATATTTTATAGATCTCGTAGGAAGAACCGAGTTTGTTAAAAATTGAAGACTGCGTTTGCTTCGAAAGTGGAACAAATTGAACAATACTCTGTGCAACAGAGAATTTGCCAAGTGGATGCAGAAAGTATAATTGCGACAAGAAATCGCGCAATAAACTTTAAGGAATCGTTGTAAAAGGGAGAGTTGAATCTTCGGGACCATGGTGGATTTAGTTATTCAGTATTGTGAAAATAGAGACTTGATGTTTGAAAATGAATCTAAACAATGTACGAATACTCTCTGTGTCCAATGTATGTTAATGCTTCGTAGATTCCTCGTAGTTAAAATTTTACAAAGAATTTAAAAAAAAAAAATAGATTAATTTAGCAAGAGTTTTATTAAGCATATTGCATTATTAATTTCTTCATGTCTTTTTTTAAATAAAATTAATCGATTTGATAAATGAACGGCTCAAATATTAAATATCAAAACTGAAAAGTCTTTGAACTTTCGAGCGGCAGTGTATATTTCGATGATGCTTAAAAGTGCCACTTTGTATGAACGCTCGTATCGTTTCAATGTGACAATAATTTCTCGCGATACTCGAAAAGTTACATTTGAATTATTAAACTTACATAGAGCGGCGGAAATTGAAATTAAATTTTAATTAAAGTCGCAAAATTCTAGAATAATTCATATTGATTAAGAATTTATTTACCCGCATTATTGATTATTAGTCATGCTTTATAATTAAATTAGTAGAAAATTTATTTTCGAGGTAAATTAAAATTTGACGTTTATTCCGTCTGATGTGAAAATCACAATATTGAAAATTAAAATTTATTTTCATTTGTTTGAAATGTGTGAATGTAAGGTTTATAATACGAATGTTTTGTGAATTATTGACTTTAGAATATGAAATAATGAACTGGAATAATAGACTTTATTTTTGTTTACACTATCGTTTATTGTACTTTATTATCAAATCAATGAAGAATTAATCTTTCAGATCAATTAAAATCAATTCTGAATTAAATCATATAATATTGAAATGTATATTATAAATTGTTTGATAATTTTTGGAAAATTTAGAATCACCAGAAAATACCAAAAAATGCAGTTGCAACCTTACGTTAAATTATTCTAAAATTTATTTTTCTTCTACCAATTTTTCGCAGTATTTCCAAACTTATCCAATGACAAACAAATTCAATTAAAAAAAAAGAAAAATCACAAAAAATGTAAAAGGGTCAAATAAAATTTCTCCTCTTATTTTTCATCGAGAAAAAATTTCGCGATTAATTCCAGTTCGCGTTTCCCCCTTATTTGTAAGTGAAACCGCCCTAAGTCAGATTACTCAACAGGAATTCGTTCATAGCGTCGAAGTTTCGCGGAAGAATCGAAAGGAACATCGCAGTCGTTACTGGCTACGAGGTAAGTTGTTACTGAATTCTCTTTACTTTCCTCGGTGCAAGCTCTTTCGCTGCACTTTTTTTTTCAAACGCGTTCTTCGCGCGGACAGCGTGCTCGTACAACGATCTAGATATATAGTTAATCGTTGGATTTTTCCCGACGCATCGCGATCAAACACCACCATGCGATTGAGTCGCGTTTCCGAGTTCTTTTTCGTCACGAATAATTTATCTCTCCTCGCCGAGCGAGAGACGATCGATTAGAAGCTTCGTCAAGTTTGCTCCGCGTAATTTTCCACCTCGATTTTCAACATTTTTCTCCGAGTTTTTTCCTCTCTTTTTTTTCACGCGGATGACAACTGTCAATCGCGTATCAGGTCATGCGAACGAAGCGAAACAAAATTCGCCGCTGGAATCGAGGAAGATTGATTTAATTGGAAACGCGCTCGCGCAAATAGAGATCAAGTAATCCGAAATCCGCTTACAACTCGAATCAAATATGAAATGTGTGATCGACGTAAGAGTCGTTATTACATAAAACGATGGCAAATCGGGTTAGATGTGATAATAAATATCATACAAAGGTTCGATCGATGCTACTTCTTCTTTCGTTTCGTTTATTGTCAATCGTTCATTGCACTTTGGTTTCGTTTATTTACAGATAACCCTCGGGTGCTTGTATTGATTTTTTGCTCTGTCGGCATGATAAATGTATTCTACATATCTGGAATTGTGCCTTGTCCAGATATTAAATAATTAACATTTGGTCCAAATATTCAAATTTATTCAAAAAATGATGAAATCTAATCTATAATAAACAAATAAATATAGCAAGCGGATAAACCTGAATTTGATGTGTTCATAATTATGGAATTGCAAGGAAATAGTTCTCGAATTCAAATCATGGTGTACAAAAATTTTCACATCAGTCAAACATTTAACACGAAAAGTTTGGTCCAATAATGTTGCAATTTTGTAGAGCTGACATTTAGACAGCTTCATATTTTTAATGACAAAATTTCACATTCGCAAATAATATAACGCTACGTTTATACCTTAAATTTCGTAGTTATTATTGCTGTTGAATTGAAACGATGCTGCAGGCTAAGTAGAGATGAGAAATATAATGTCGGTGAAATTGCGTATATGTGACAACAGAATTTCTTTTATATACATATATATATATATATATATATTTTTTTTTTTTTTAATGGTAAAATACATATGACGCACACACTGCGATTTCTACGACATTGCTATTTGTCTGTAAAAAAATGAAAAAAAACTGTTGAATAGCGCAGTGTCATCGCTGTGACATAGCACTGCGATGCCCCGTCTATGTCAAGTCTTATCAGTAGACTGCGAATGTTTGTGCATTTACGAGGAATTTAAAAATATCAAAATGCACAGAACGCGCGTAACAACATTTAATTTAGATAAAACGAATCTCTGCCTAAACTCTGTTCTTTTAATTCTGCAGCAGACATTGCGAACGACACGCATTTATGAGGCATTTAAAGATGCAGAAATGCATGTTTGTAACATGCAAAAGTACGTACATGCAAAGAACATAAAGCATCCAAAAAATACCATATAATATTTAGCAGGTGAAACCAATCTCTGCCTAGATTCTACGGTTTTAATTGTATTCATGAAAATATGAATAAATATTCGCGGTCTACTCGTTGGAAACACAGAGTTAATTCTCTACAAATGTTTGAATATTCTCGCGAGCTACTGTACGCGCTGTGATTAGACTGCGGATTTTTATGCAAATTTATATCGTTGGGAATACAATTAAAAAGATAGAACCACGGGAGACGATCCTTTCACCGAATGTTACGGAAATGCAGTTTCGTATCAAAATAAAATGAACATACGCTCATTCACAATCTTATTGTCAATTAATGAAGAAAATTTAAGAGTGAAGTTACTTTCAATTACCTAAAATTTATTAGATTCCGTGTCTAACAGAATTCAGAAATTAACTACATGAAGTAGAAGATTTTACAAAGTACTGGAAATTAAATATTTAAAAAGTATCTCTCTCAATTTCTTTCATAGCAAATGATAATTTAATTCATTCGGTTTAATATATTTATTGTTCAACAATTTTTCTTTTAAATTTAACATTTAATTTAATTTATCGTTCAATCATTTACTATACTCTGAATTTTTCTTTTAAATTTAACATTTAATTTAATTTGTCGTTCAATCATTTACTACACTCTGAAATACCATTGTGAAATACTTTGGACGCTTCATACGTCGTCTTTCGCGAGTCGACATCTCTGTATTTCATCCGCGAAATAGGAAAAAAGGAGGCATCCGGAAACAAGCACGCACATCAAACACGAGAGGAGATACCCTGGCTACGTGCAACGTAAAGATGACCGGCTGTTACGGGTAATCCCGTGGAAAATTCGAGAGCCAGTAAAGACGAGAGTGTTCCACATCGGATTAACGTCGCGCTCGTGACCCTAACCCTCCTCCGCATCTCGCCCTTTGGCTTCCCCTTGCGGCAGGGTCACGAGGGACACGCGATACAGCTCCCTTCTCTTTCGTCTCTCCGTTCTATTCCCTCTCGTCTTCTTTTCACTCTCTTTCTCTCTCTCTCTCTTTCTCCTTCTTTCTCTGTCCTTCTTTCTCGCTCACGAGTCTCCCGTGACTGTATCTGATAGGCGAACACATCGTGCAAATCCATCGTGATAGCGCGTCGATAACGACCGTTCGAAGGAGTGCGCGGCCGGCTGTTCGTGCTGTACACGCATCGAGAAACAAGCCACGACGGTTCGGGGAACGTGACTCGACGCTTGTCGCCGATGGAAATCGTCGGGCGATTTCATTTCCATTAACCGCCTTGCAAAACGTTGCCGCTGTCAGCGCCGAGCACGACAAAAACCGATGATTTATACCGAATCGATCTCCGCGAAGTAGATCAAGCTGCATCGGACACGGTAGATTCTCTCTCTCTCTCTCTCTCTCTCTGTCTGTTTTTTACGTCGAATATGAACGTTTCGGCCTACGAACTCCGCGTCACTTTTTCAGTCGGTAACTAGACCGCAGATTTTTATGCATTTTACGGAGATTTGGTTCTATGCTTAATTTTGCAATTATTCAACCTCCGTTCTTTAAACTTAATTTGCCCTCTGGTGTCAAATTAATAGCGGTAAAAAAATCAGCAAAATCTTCGACAAAAGTGACAAAGTTATCAATTCTTTTGCCTGACAGTAAATAGATTAAATTTTTATTCAGTTTCGTATAATCAACTTTGAGAAAGTAAATCTTTCGATTTTATGCTGTGATTTTGTAAGAAAAATATGTCAAATTGGCATGCGCGAGCGACGGATAAGGGTTAAATACTGGTTTTAAATTGTTTCACGATTTTGTGAAATTTCAAGAAAATTAAAGTGTTTGTAATATTGTAATAAATTATGGTTTCGTTAAATCATTTTCTTTCTTCGCTTAACACTTTGCCTTTGTTCTAGTTGAATTTATTTTTAACAGTTACTTTCTAATTATGAAAATCAATGTACTTTATCATAACTAAAAAATAATATACTTTAGAACAAAATATGAATATTAGGAATATCTTTTTAATCAGTATTAACTGAACAAGGGAAAGCAAATTACAATTTATATTTACAAATTACAATTACTTTGCTTTATGGAAGAAATGAAGAAACGACACGCACGCTCAGAGTTTATAATTCAGTTTTGCGAATAATATCCACATATTTCAAAAATCTGTTTGATATAACTTTGACTTTTTCACAGAACAAATATTCCTGTTTAACTTCCGAGAAAGTAAAAGTTCCTTGTTTGTGCAAAGAAAAAAAAAATGTAGAATAGAGAAAGTTTCAATGAATACACTGCATTTTATAACAGTTTTTCCTTAAAACGGAAATAGCTGATAATCCAAAACCTTGTTTCCTAACTGATTGAAAATTATACCTTTGTCCTAATTTTAAACGTTATACAAGCCTTTTCCCCTGTACTAATAAGAAACTCGTGGCAAAACTTCACGCATTCGTAATAACGAGTATAAATATATGAAATATCCCGAAGTAACTCGTCCCTTTCCTTTTTTGTTTGCAACAGTTCGTTTTTGCGTTGCATCTCGCATCTATTTCGAGATTTTCGCCCGAAAGAAGAAAATAAATGAAACGTGAAATAAAATAATTTGGGGGGGGGGGAGACAGAGAGAGAGAGAGAGAGAGCACGGTAGGAGCGAATTAATATTATTTGCAACGTTTTAATCTGTTTCATTTCGCATTTTATTTACTTTTCGCATGGCACACGAAATGTTTTTACAACAGAAGCGCAACATTTGCGAAATACATTTGAAGAGGAGTTTATATTGTAATAATGAAACGCGAGGGCGCTTTGGAAACGTTTATATTTTTAACAGGCAATTTCACGTTTCATTATTAAACGCTGTGTCAACGCGTTTGCGAATCCGCTGCGAAGAAAGTCAGAGGGTTAAATGTGACGAGGGTTGGATACGGGTATAACACTTTAATCTTCCGCGACACGTTACACGATATCCTACCTAATCCTTCTATCGAAAGGAATTAGTATCTTCAGAATATGTATATTCGTATTTCGGAGGTGAAATACGATGTCCAATTTTTTTTTTCCAACCTTGCGACGTCTGTGCATTTATAGAGAACGTACAATTGCACGAATGCACAGAGTGCGCATAATGTAATATTTGTCAGAATGGATGAATAAATTTAGCTTAGACTTCGTTATTTTTTATGTAAATATAAATATTCTTAGTCGGGTGTTTCAGTAACTATTTAAAATGCACTTATGAAAAAATTTGACTTATGAAATGTACTTATGAAATTTATAATGTTGTGCAAAGTAACAACAATCTTATTTCTTAATGTAATCCTTTCAGATGCCAACGCACCTAACATTTCTAAGCTTTTTCACATCTTCAGAGAAATACATTTTTTCACTAAGAAGGAAATTATGCATGCACCACTACCTTTAATTCATCGAAATTAATTTTAAACTTTTCAATTCATTTGTACATGCTAGATTAAGAAAGAATACTGTCTTCATAGTGTTCTGAAAATATTTTACAAATTTCGCCTTCTAATATCTCTTCAGACCTGAAAACATGTTATCCTTTTCTTGGTGCAAATATAAAATGGTTTGGTCATTGTTACTGTCTTGATAAACGAAAAACTACGATAAACGAAGATTGAGAAATACTGACTATATTACATATAGTAAAACATATCATTACGGGTGAGTATTTAATCATCCTCGTAATAGTGGAATATATTTCTACATAATTTTGGAAATGGGGTGAGTAACGATACTTCTTCTCTCGAAAATTTTGTAAATTCAAAAAGTGGATTCCATTAAATCAGATCTACCATGATCCTGAAGGTCAAAGTCTCTCTTTTACGAATAATTTCTCAAAATTTGCTGCCGATTCTTTTTTCACAAAGTTATGAATAAACAGCGAATTTTTCTGCATTTTATGGAATATTTAGAAGCACAGAAATACTTACAATACGTGCAATATGCAAAACTATACAAAATATCTAGAGTATTTATTATAATGTAATATTTACTTATAAACAGGCTTACTTAGTCTGTCAATATTAAATACAAATTTCTACTTAAGTTGCGTTTCTTTAATTATATTTCCGATTATTTAAAAATGCATAAAAATCCGCAGTCTAGCCAGAACCGTTTAAAGCGTCGACGATTTCTCATTGAGTATTACGAATACTTTCTACGCTCGCTGTATCGCATATTTTGTAGAAAATCTGAAAAATTCCTCGACAAAATGAAAAATAAGAAAAAAAGAAGATAGAGGGAAGTACATGGAATTGTAACGAGGGGATATATTTTAATACGATTTGGAATGTTTCGAATCATGTATTCCAGGAGTTCGATAACTGTAGATATTATGACGATATTGGATTACGGATAAATTTTCACGTTACCGTTGGTGCTGTAGGAAAAAGGATTTAATTTATTTAACGTGTTTCTATTTCAGTACGCGTTCGCCGGGTTGGGCACTGCTGATAATGATTTGTATAATTATCGGTAAATTCTATACAGTAATTAATTTCCGAATGTGAAATATATAATTGATATAATAGAATTACGGATACATTCCAGCTTAAATGATTAACCTAATTAATATTAATTGGCATCGAATACCGTTCTAATGTTTTCCCGGCGCATATGCTCCTACCATTCACTAAAAATACGATAGACTGGATATTGAAAGGAACTTCATAGTTTCAGTGTTTGAAATATTGCAAAGAAAAACTGTTTTCCGAAATGTTAGCAAAAATTATCAATTGTTCCGCATCATTGACAATTGAAACGTCAGATTAGTCTTGACCGGTAGAGAGAGCTTAATATCAATTAAACTTTCGCGCACGCATCGACTAAATTTTAGAATTAAGTGAATTTTTAAATAATATTTCTGAATATTTAAAATGTGTTTAAAGTAAATGTACTAAAAGTGTTGAAAGTGATAGAAGTGAATTTTTCAACAATATTTCTGAATGTTCTAACTGTTTAAACATTATCTAATATTTCTAATAATTCGTTTGTAACAATTAAACAATAAATTCCCTTCTATAACATTTCCAAATACCATTTAAAATTTTCAATTAATAATTTGTAACAATTGAGTCACTAATACATTAATTCTCTTCTGTAACATTTCCAAGTACTATTTAAAGTTCTTAGTTAATTATTTGTACCAAGCGAGTCACTGATGCATTTCTATGAAATTTCAATCGCGTTTTTTTATGATTTTACGAAATTTTAATCTGTTTCGAATTATTAACTACCGAAGATCGAGACGAAAAATATTGGAAAGGAAAAAGGATTGAATGTCTGTCCTAGTTAGCTCCTAGCCGATCTTGTTTGTCGAATCGTCGATGCTCGTGTGCGCAGACCAGTATCAAAGAAAACAAACAACTGCCAATTTGTGTAATATCGCGTTTTCAATGTGTGTCTTTTTGATTTTTTATACGATGATAACCGGTGTCGTATTGGGAAAGCGCGGAGATTTTATTGACGATCGATCGGTGCCCGCGACTTTTTAAAATAAACAGCGCCAGCCGTAATAGAAAACCAAAAATGTCGCGAATTTTCGGTTTGTGAATCGAAGCTCGTCGAAACAAATGCGCGAATCAACACTAAAACCATCGAAGAGCTTGTATCAGAGAAACTAAATTGCATTTAGTGTAAAAAGTATTTAAATACAGAGGAACGGAGGATTTTGTCTAAATATTTTTGACGAAAAAATGATTCAAATCTCTAGAAATTGTTGTTACGTTGTTGTAAGTTTAGAACATTTCTGTATGAAATTACGATTGTTATAATCACCTTGATAATTTTAAAATACGACTGGAATCTAGCTTTTTTTTCTGTTAGCGTCCAGCCTTGCGTGGAATATCGCGTTAATTCATGTCGCGACACGCGGAAAATATTTTACCTGTCTACTCAAGATCAAGATATAAGTTATGCCGATCCATGTTGCAGGACGTTGAACGTAAGACGTTTGTCGACGTTGGAATACAGACAGGTTTTATTCACGACACGATGAACAACATAATTGCGGTGTACAGTGTCGACTTGTGTATTTTTTGTGAAATGTTACATTGCACGATAATAATTACATGTTTAATAGTAAAATAAAAATAAAGGCTACACAATGAGCTTTGATACGTTAGACTGACATTCTGACTAAATTTTCACTTTAAATCCCTTCTTTTCTTGTTGAATTAAGATTGAACATTGAACAACCATAAATGATCAGGTTGTTCAACTAAACATAAAAGTACACATATACATATCAAACATTCGTCTATTTTTGATTGAATAGTCTGATCGTGTTTGCCTCGTTGAAACTTTAAAATACTTTAGAATCTATGTTGAAATTCTAAAAATCTTCATCTTCTTTTGATGGTACAACCAACAAATTTTTTATACTGGATATTTGTAGGATTTTCAGTAATTTCGCGAAAGAAAATATGGAAATTTTCAGCTGTTCCAGCAGTGACAAAAAAGGATGATATTTGTAAAGACGAAGATGGATAGAAAATGTAAACAACACCAGAGAAAGTTATTTAATGAATACATTTGTCGACATTTGAATATTGTAAATCACAGAGAAATCTATCATCCAAATATTATTCCCGTCATCCTTTACAACATCCAAATATTATTCCCGTCAGCCTTTACCTTAAAAAATAGTTATCACTCTGCTCTGGAAATAAATACACCAAACTCCATTGTGTTTAAAAGCTCAGTCAATTTCAATACGAACGAACATAAAATATGACCATATTTCACGAAATGATCGATATTAATCCCGAACCACTGTACCTGTTAGCTTACCATCGGGGACATCGAACTCCAGAACGCACCCTTGTGACAGTGATCGAGCCTCTCATCGTCTCGAGTGTCGTAAAAATTCCTTCCACCTTGATCGAATATTTTTCGTTGTTCAGACATTCGATCTGCTTCATTTCAATTCTATTAAAAGAATTTACTAAATAAATACATTATTAAAGAATTGCAACTGGAAGAATTCGTTTCATCCACTAAATAAATATTATATGAATGTATTGTGCATTATTGAATTGTTAACCTTGTCAAAGTAGATTTTAATTTTAATATATTTAGATCGTTATTGATAATTGATGATGGAATGGAAAAATTGTTGGTACTTGTATAGAAAGAAAATGTATAACATATTTTTTCTTTACTATTATAACAAGCAACACAATGCTCTTTTGAAGGATCTAAGTTTATTTAATTTTTACGAACTCTTCATTTGCACTCCTTAATGACGTGATTGGTTTTTCAATAGCATCATCATTGGATGACTTTTGAGTAGAAATTTCTTAGAAATTCATTGTTCATATGTTTCATTGAAGGAAGAACTAAATAGTTTTTAATAATTAAAAAACAAATTCGTTATAGTATCTATACCAGAGATTTCCAAACTTATTTGGCTTCCTGCCTAAATTTTTTTCAAGTAAAAATTTACTCGGCAGAAATCTATCTTGTTTAAGTGAACAAGCAGAGAAACGCAGTAACAAATTTGCATTATTTTATGTATCCATATTTCTACCTACATCTTCCTAGTAGTAGTAAGTAAGAAAAGATGTTATTGAAAATGAGACAAATTGAAATTTAAAATTATAAAGTTATCTGATCACGACTTCCTATGCTAGACAATAGATAAAACATGTACGAACGATTTTTCAAAATTTTCTTATCTTCGTTTCTTTCTTCATTCTTTCACCGCCTCCCTATTTTTATTCAAGGTCCTGAGGTTATTGTCGCTCCTCTGAATCGTTCCAACGTCCACTTTAGAAACCACTGATTTACGTCATTAACGCACCTCGAATTACAAACTGCAAATTTTGCTTGAACTCGCGAAATATCACGAAAATAATAGTTAAATAAAAAAAAAACTACAGTACGTTACAGCGTAGATTGCAGAACGTTTCTGTAAAAAATCTGTGGATTTCCGCTAAAACTACAGTATAAATTTCAACGTGAGTAACTTTCTCGTCTGACACGAGCAACGTTCTTTCACTTGAGCAAAGTCACTCTATTGTACTTGCGTTCCAACAAAATATAACCGATTTATGGCAGCGTTCCCTCTCAACTCTGTGCTGCGTAGAAAAATTTCATTTTCACCAACCGCGGATGGAAAAAGGACGAATATATGGCCACAATGTACATACAAGTCACGAAACGTTCGTCGAATTCGGCTAATCTCATCGCTCGAGCTCATGCACGCAGAAACGCTGTAGTCTGCATAGCTTCTACTCGGAATTCGTCCTCGAAGGACGATGGCTCGAGTCGTGCCGTTTTGTCCAGCTCCATTCGTTCCGGTATTTGTAGAATCGTATATCTAGAACTTTTCTTCGATATTTGTCAAATTTGGAATGAAGGAATACGAAAATAAAATGATGAACGAATGAAAATTAACAATAGGAGCATCGTCAGTAATAAACTTCTATGTGATTAAGTTCAGAACAGTACTACGACTATTAACAATATAGTGAATATTACATCTTTTGCTATATTAACGATGATTTATTCTGAAGCATTTACTCAGTTTTCTATTTACTCATTGTTTTTAGTTTCGTAAATAGAACTTGTGAAGCAATTTTAGTTCAAATTTGACTGCAAGTGAAAAATGAAAAGAAAATCAATCATTTGTAACTAAACTGCGAATAGTTATTTCTTTTTTCCGTCTTCACATCTTAATCTCCATTATCTGAATATTTATTAATGTAAGTTGGTTGCTAGATATCGAACGAATTTTATTCGGATGAAACGCGAGTGACCGCGAGGATTTAAAGCAACGTGAAAATAACTTGCCATGCAAACGCAATGACTGTCAGGCAACTGTAATAAGATTTAAGAAGACTATAAAGTCTCGAAGACAACTCTCGCAATACTAAGACGACTTTAACAACTTTAAGAAGACTTCTACAACACTAAACTGCGAGAAGTTCCTACTTAAAGCTTCTCACCCACAAGATGTATATTTTGTTATTATTTAGTGTATATTTATTGTATATTTTGGATACGGTCGTCGAATATTTGAATATGCTCATTTTCAAAGTATTTTTCTTTCAATTTCATTTATCGTGTTTTTCAAAATTAAATAAATATAGCACATATTTTTATATATATATATATATGTTTAATATAATATGTATAATATTATTCCATAGTACAATATAACATAAACTCTGTGAATCTTGCAATTACTGTAAATATATATTTTAAATATTGAACATCTTCAAAGTTTATAATATTTTTATTAAAAAAAATGAACATCTCATGAAGTATTCATCATTATTCTTACTAAAAGAACCTTTTCAACTTCAGTTAACAATAGTGGTTAAACTTTTTTACTTCTTCTCGTGCATTTTTTCCCAAATGATTAATTAGAAATCTATCAAATATTGAACTTGGATTGCTCATTTTCTACTTCAAAATCTTACAAAATTAATACAGTATTAAAATCACAAATCACTTGCGATAAATTTTATTATTGCATGATTCATCGTGAATTCATTCAGATCATATCGAGGAAAAAGTATCCTCGTCCGCTGCGTAATGTATAAAATTATTTTTGAAAACAACGAACTGACAACGGTCAAAATGGAGGCTTCAGAAACGAGACAAAGTTGTATGATCTTTCTTAAAGTTGTATTAATTCAAACGATCGACAATTTTTATGCTCTTCACTGTAACTTCACTCACACTGCTACATCAAAATCATCAAATTCAAACGTTTATTCGATTAATTATAAAACATCGTAAATTGTTTCCTATTGACAATTTTCGACAGCACGTCGTTACATATTGCAAGGAGGACACAAATCACGCGAAATCCTTTCTACGGTGTATAGCTTCATTCGCGTTTAATTTCACCGTTTGTTACAGCGTAGTTTAAAGTATTACCAATAGTTGGAACCCCCCCTTCCCCTTGAATTCGAGCGTTTATAAATTACGCGAACGAACAGCCGTGACGGCGGGGCGCGGGGCCCCACGTAAATTTGCGTATCCCCGGTCGTGGTAATTTTGTCTTCGCGCCGGATATATACGACGCATATTTCGACGGGAACCGGTAGATCCCTAACTACATTAATCCTTTTAATATGAAAGTAACAACGCCCGGTACTGTTGCTCGCACCTGGTGCTTTTGTACCAACCTCTCCCTCGGAGAGATACATCGAGGAAGGATGGCTGGAACAAAAGCAAAGGGAAGAAATTATATATTGCTCGGTGGCTTACGTTTCGTTTCTTCTTTCTTTCTTTTTTTCTCTCTCTCTCTCTCTCTCTTTAAATAGTCTCCGGGGATAATATCGGGATAATATCGGCTGGATTATTGAAAAATTATGACAATAAGCAACGATTAATTAATTCGTTCCTCGGATACAGAACAGATATATCGGAAAGAAAATAAAAAGAAAAAGAAGCAGAAGGAGGAGGGAAAGAAGAAGAAGAAGATGGAGAGAGGGGGGGAAAATAAAATTCACTCGATCGCGTGATGGAGAGATAATAATGATAAAAAGGAAGAGAAAGGAAGGGAAGGAAGAAAAAAAAAAAGAATTGGTAGTAGCTCATGGAGGGGGAGAGAGAAAAAAAAAGTTGCCGATCGATCGAACTGATGAACGCTCACGGTCTAAATAATAATCGAGAGCGCGGCCGTAATGGCTCTTCTGTTGTTCGTCAAACAGAAGAAACTAATCAATCAATAGTCAATTTACGGATAGACCTGGGCACTCACGTGATTAACCAGCGCGTATTGTTACGTTCCCGTGGCGTACGTAAATTGTTTATACGCGTTGGAGGTTAATGGACGGCACGGCCGATCGGCAGGACCGCGCCGATACTTTTATTTCAAACAAATCTAAACGATTGTTTCTCGCCGGCCGACAAAAAAAAGGGAGCTGAAATTTCAGCATGGGAAAACACGTTAATCCCAAACGATTCCGCGCACGATCCGGCCATCGTTTGGAAATGAACGCATCGGCGGAACTGAAAAGGACACACGCGACAGCGGAAATGATCTTCGTAGACCTTTTAGCAGCCGTTGAAATTCGAAGGAATACACTTTCCACCATTCGTCGAAACTCACGTATAGAATTATTACAATGCTTCCGAATTACCGAAGAGGGATGTGAATGTGTAAAAGAATAGGAAAAGGCGGTATTATTTTAGTATGAAAGACAGATAATTCTATAATTATGAAATAAATGTTATCCGAAATATTCGATATGGTAAACTATTCAACGGAAGGAGACGTCTAATAATAAAATTTGCTTCTTGGAAGCAAGAAAGAAAGAAGAGACTGACAATTAAATTAATTGAAAACAGCGAATCTAAATATAAAACTATCATTACATTAATGCTGGAACTACGAATGATTAAAGCAACAATTGAAAAGAAGTTTACGACAAGAGTAGAGAGCATAAATTGGTTGGACAGTCTGATATTCTAATGACGATCACAGCTTAAAATCTTGACTATCAAATCTTCCTGCCTTCCAAGTTTTTTTCACCCCTTTCTAAAGCGTCGAAAGTAAAATACGTCTTGGAGCCAGCAGGGTGCAGCACCGACGAAGATATTGGAGAAGTTCAGTCAATTTGGAAACTTGTAATATAAAAGTAGTTTGCGAACAAGGATGTCAGTCATTAGTTTATCGTGGCAAGCAAGCAACGCCATTTTCGCGATAGGAAACTTGTATTCCTTTTCATCGATGTATAAGACTTACCCACTTTGATCGTTGCAACAGTTAAAAATGTTGAAAAAGCGGAGAATTAAGAAGAAGCGATCGAAGGCGAATAATTGAAAACTAATTCAATAAAAACTTTTTCGTAGGAAGGTGAATTTATAAATTAGCGAAGGAATGGAAGGGGTAAAAAGTGGCAGAATTTTACCACAGTTCAATGCACTTTTGCATTTCGTAAATTATCAGACGAAAGTTATTAAAAAATCAGACACAGGGAGATTGTAAAATTAGAAAATCAACATGTTGTCAAATCCAATCCAAGAACGAGAAATTACAGGAATTTAGTTTACTATAGTTCGCTTCACTTTTCACGTTTCATAAATTACGAGGAAAATGGAAATAATTGAAAGCTCAGTAACAGTGTCATTCAAATTTCAAATGCACATAGGAAAATTAATCGTGTTGAAATTTAAATAGTAGTATCAGTGAAAATTCACAGAATAATAGTTCTTATAATAGTTCTTCTTTTCTACAACTCGTACAGTTAATCATTCGATACCTATCCTCTCACAAATTGAAAATATCTTTGTACTTTGAAAACAACTTTAATAGTCCTATGATAAATTTGTTTTTAATTGTTAAATATCACCCAATACTGTGCAAATAACGAATTTTCAAAGATCTATTGGTTTTGTTCAACGTTCATGCACTGATTGAGTGCTATCTTGGGATGCAACTAGTTTGACTTTGATCAAGAAATTCAGAGTCATCGAACTCATAATCAAAAAACATCAAAAAGGAACAAAGGTCGATTCACATTTACGACGAAACAGAAAATAAAAAGAATTCTCAGGAACAATACAGTTTAGTTGTTTCTGTCGAAACAAAAAGGAAATAAAGGATTAAGAAACCAGACACCGTTCCTTTCCTTCTTTTTTTTTTTCTTTTTTTTCTTTTATCACGGAAATGTTCTTCAACGTTCCCGTTAGAAGGTGGCATAGTCCGCGTCGTCGAGTATAATTGAGTCCTACGAATCCGCCTTAACCGTAACGCCTCTCCGTACGGAAAGAAGCACGAACAGAATTATTGGATGTTTGCTCGTCGAGGAAGTAGCTTAACGGCGGTGGACGTGAGCGGACTTTCGACTTCGTTGGAAATAAACGAAAGACTGTTCTCTCTCTCTCTCTCTTTCTCTCTTGTTCTTCTGACTGTTCCTGGCTAGCTATATTTCTCGCAATTTAAAGGACCGTTGAATTGTCGTTAAAATAATCGCCGGCTTGAATGGAACGATATTCCTCTTGCGATTTTAAATTTCATTTTACCACCAGATCCTCGCGGCTCGTCCTTTAATTGGCAAGATATAAGAACAATGTATTTGAAGTCTGCTTTAGTAGTAATTCGATTAGAATTCAGATAGATGTGTTAAAAATAATTTCACACATTACTTGATTCTTTACAAGATCGTTGAAGGTTGCACGTGTACCTACAGTTTGGAAATTTTATTTCTAAATATTCATAAAAATTTATTTCTCCCATACTGGATTTTGTTGATACACCATTGCGAAAATTTATAATTACAATGAGATGGATTTTTATTTTAAATTGCACGCAAGATATTGATTTTAATTAATTTTCTATTTTAATTTATTTTGAATTAATTTATTAATTGAAAATTATTCTTCGCCTGTCGAAGGTATTTTTAAATTGTAAGATAAAATTAGTCAGTCGTGCAATAATAATTACGATTTTTCAATTTGAATTTTTTCAAATCGTTAAATATACTTTTGTTCGTTGAAACGGGAATAATACGCACAAATATGAGAATAATATTCTCAAAAATATAAAAGTCCACAAAGGTTTACTATTAATTTGCAGATTTGAAATTATATAACATTGCAGTTAATTGTAGCAGCTAATATCAACTCATAACATTTCTCTCCCACAAGTAAACAAAATTTTAGTTCTATAGAGTCGACATTAATATCATTTCTAAAGTATTCGCAAGAAATCTCGAGAAACGGGGGGTTCGACGAACGGCCGAGTACAATGAAAGAACAATTCGCATCCCCCGGGGCTAATTGGAAATTAATTATAAGCGATTGGACATCGATTTCCCGTAACATCAAATTGATGTCAAAATACGGATCGCAAATAAAGTAAGGATCGCCGAGGCCAATTACTTGCGGGCCACTTGAAAAAACGACGAAACCGATCGCGAATTCGTTTCGTTAATTAAAAATCCGAAGCTCGCAACAAGGAGGCCGGCTTCGCTAATGGATTGCAAAAACCGGGGAGTGCTCGGCGAAAAATTCATAATGTCTCGTCGAACGCGACGATTGCCAGCGATCCCGTCGATCGCAATTAAAAGCATAATCAACGGATAAATATTACACGATCCGTGTTGCAATTCTCTCGGTGAATACAAGTCGAGAGAAGAGAGAGAGAGAGAGAGAGAGACAGATGGAACGCTCGGTTGTTCCGAGATGTTCTTTCGCGGCTGAGTTATTTTTCACCGTTGCCGCCCATTATTCACGAGCACTCAATTAAATTAATCGATCCAACGGTTCTGCGTTCGCCGTTTGGCCTTTTTTTTCTTTTTTTTTCTTCACAGCGAAAAAGCCGCAGACTGGGTTTTTCATTTTCATTTCGAGCGATACTGTTGTGGTATCGTCTGGACACCCTGGCCGCCCGTATCGCGCATTATTGATCGCGTTCAGGCATAAATTCCACAAGTTGGCCGGGCCAGATGGCAAGAAATTCATGCGCTCGAACCCTTTTCAAATGCGAGGACGTATCGTCCGTCCCGTCTTTGCGCTCTCTGCCCCTCTCCGTTTCAACTTCGCCGGCAACTAGTAGAATTGTGCCGCGTTAGTCAGACGCGGCCGACTCTAACCAACCACCGGCCGCTCGTATCGAACATCTGTGCGATCGCAGTAAACCGGCTGTTCCTTTGTATTAACTTCGTTGTTATGTATTAGGCTAAGGTTGAATGGATGTTCCACGAGAATGTTTCTCGAATTCCCTTTGACGGAGATACACGGTGACGTTGTCGGCATGAGTTTCATTGTTTGGATTCTTCAGGCAAAAGTCAAGAGGAGTCCAAGTTGATTCTACGAGATGAATAATTGTAGAATCTGTCTGGACAATGTTTTCTTTTTTCTTCATTGTGCAAAGGATTTGGAAATTAATTTGACGTTTCTCGACTGTTTTGAATTCTTGTTGAGGCCTCGACATTTCAATTAAAAACGAAACGATTACAGTGTGTTGAATTCGGAATGATAATTCTGAACTCCTCTGACAATTATTTATATTGATTTTAGAAAATCCTGCCTTTAATCCTCATCCGTCTCTTCCTTCTCCAATTGAATTTGTCAAATTGACGCGACGGTAAAAGGATTAATATCTGCGAGAAGATAAATAGTTAAATTCGCAAATTCTTTTATCAACAGTAATAGATTAAATTTCCATTAAATTAATATACGTAGATGTTCAATTTTATACAGCTGTGATTGTGCACATTTCGCGTGAGAAATGCGTTAAACTGACACAAGGAGGGATCGAGGATTACGAATTATTTTAAAAGCATTTAATCGAGGTCCAACTTTCAAACACTGCTCGTCGTCCGCGACATTTAAACTTAATATTTAATATTTAATTTCAAAAATTTTATTCCCAGACAGTCTCTAATAAATCAAGAGAAATGTCCAGAGTCAACCAGAATCATATCTGACAATCATCTCACGCCCGAAGTGGAAGCAACGTCGTACTATCGAACGGATTGAAGGAAAACACAACGTCGGGTGAATTTCGAAGAGAGTGGAGCGTCGTCGAAATCGCGGGACCACGATTCGACGACAAACGACGAAGGAAACGAAAGGCTCGCCCGTTATTCCCGGCGAATCGGAGGAGATATTTCGCCGCGCGGCGCGCAATATTTGCTTGGCGGTGGTGGTGGGCCCGCAGCGAGGTTACCGCTCGCATGATGGATGCGTCGGAGATTACGTTCTAAGGACGCGGCGTTCTTTACGTTGTCGGTAACGTTGAGAATAATTGAAAGCGGGGAACCCCTGTTGTTGAGCCTGATGAAACCTGATGCACTGAAAATAGATTGCGCCGGGAGAATAAACGGGGAGGAGCTTACGTTCAGCTGGATTTCAGATAAAATTAATAGAGGAAAATATGGCGGCGAATTTTTAGGAAACCAGCCTCAAGCTGTTATTATTTGAGGCTTCCTCGCGTAAATCCCGGTGTCCAGGAGAAATTGTGGTTATATACCGTACGTTGCACGAGCTTCTGACGTATCAAGAAACCGATTTTAATAATAAAATACGTTTCAACGTTGAAATAACATTATTATCAAAGTCAACGAAACAAAAGTAGAAAAATAATGATTGTTCGAAATCAGTTATTTATTCGAGAATAATTATTTGAGCCAATTATTCATAATGAGGCGCGAATCATGTCGAAAAGGAATTGTACGTACGTACGTCGACTCAGTACGTTTCAATGCGTCCTCAAACTTTCAAAGAAGTTAGCTGCAATATTGGCAAAACGTCGGACTATAATTCCTCTTGGACACAGCTTACATCCAGAAGCCACAAATAATACTAATCCAAAATGGAAACCTCGAGTCTCTTATTCAACCTTAAACGGTTTCGATCGATTCCATCAAATTTACGTTATTTTTGAAAACGAACAACCTGAGACTTTCCTGCGACGAATAAATTCGAAAGTATATTTTTTGCTTTCTTAAAGATTCAGGCAATTGATAATACTGACAGATATCCATTGCACAATTCAATTTCCTTATTTCGCATCATGTTCCACGTTTGTGATCTATACTTTCAACAAAAGTTCAATTTGAAACAAAGTTCAGAGCGTTGATAATTTATAATCCGCAGGTTACAACATTTCATTATCAACAACAGTTCAATTGCGCTACGAAACAAAGAAATTTGCATTGATATAGCTCATCTATAGTTAGATCAGAAAGACTGGCTGAATATCGAGCAGAAAGAAAATTTGATTGTTATGCGAGCGATGCTCGTGCTAAAAATAACTAATTGCACGCTATCCGTGGGCATTAGGTCTGGATCATCGTTGATCATTCGTTGCCTACGCGTAATATCGCCTTTAACGCGGTATTTACTGGAGGCAGATATACGCCGTGACTGTAAATAAAATTTAACGAGGAACGTAAGTGCTCGCCTGTCCTAAATTTTTATGCAGATTCCGTATAAATATTCAATGAAGTGTCCCGCGTGCTGCTTTGCGTTTAACCTCTCGTATATTACGCGGCCACGGGTAATTTCTTCTTCTCCCAGCCATCGATTCGAAAGAGGCGTGCTGAAATAACAAAGTGGAGTAAACCGTTTCACGATCTTTCGTGTATCGCGGCAGAAAAGAAACGAAAGATAAATAAGTGAAACGTTGACGTCAAACGGAGACCTACAGTGCACAAATACCAATTCGCCGAGCTCGCGATAAAAGAAATGGATGTAAGAACGAAAATTCGATTTTACGTATACGGGATATGCAAAAATATGCGTAAAATAGTTCAGAGATACTGGTTATAAAATATTTAATAGGTAAAATCATTTTCTATGTAGGTTTCATTATTCCTGAGCAAATATAAACTGATCATTACCTGATAATACAGAGTATAATAAAATAGAAATAAACGTCTTCCATTCAACAATAATTTAGACGTATCTATCCTCGTCTGCGTCGTGAAATCTAATAGCTAATATAATTTCCTCCTTCTGATTATTTTCATGAAAATATGAATTAATTATCCTCAAAGCCGCGAAAAAAGGAAATATTTTTCTATCTAGATTCCATTCTCTTCCCTTCCAAGATATATCTTCCGTTAAATACATTTGTTTATTATTCTAAATTCATATTTATCAGCAACTGAGATATCGAATTATAAGAATTTACAGTTTTCAACGTATCGCTGCCAATTGATATGTACGACAGGGATCTGAACGAGAAGAGCACGATTTTACGTGCGTCGACGTGGGCACATTAAGGAAATCGAGTAAAGAATGTTTCGCGATGCACGATCGCGGCTTAGCGACAGTCGCGACTGTTTTATCCCGGTGTAATTTATCCAACGGCGGGTCATCGTAAATTTAAAGCCGGCGGAGACGAGCAGAGCTCGTATACGTATCGATTTTAAGACACCTCAGAGCATTTACGAGTCACGCCGGAATGCATCCGTTTCAATTTCCTTTTATTATTACGAGGCACGAATTAATATTAGAAGGAAGATCACCTCGATCGCTTTATGCGTGTATAACGTGTAACAATCTTGATACGTTTCAGCGGCTGCGTTAAATGCTGCGCGATCGGTCGTCGGCAAAAAGCGTTCGCGGAATTTCATTAGTCCGCCAAATGAAATTCAAACCGCACAGACGACCAACGGAGAAGGGAAAAAAGGAAACTCGTCAAACGTAAACTCGTCGACGGAATTTGAAAGTTTTCGATTTTCGATCGACCGGCTGTCGCGTCAATTTCGAAATTTTTCCCTACCGGCGGCGTCTTTCTTTATTGAAGCTGGAAAAATGCAGTCGCATGTTTCGTTCTCTAATCGTGTAGAAAGTTGCTCAAAATACGTTCACGTTTACGTACGATCCTATGACAGATAATTAGACTGTACATTTTCACACAATTTCGTAATCAAATTTGTCTTTTGACTCTGTACATTCCATACATTAAATATTTCTGCGTATATTCCTGGCAGTTTGGCATTCCTAAATTTTTGACAAATTGTATAAAAATCTTCAGTCCACAGATGATATTAGAAAATACTTTAAAATATACATTTATTAATTACATATGTGATTATTATATCTTTATAATCATGTAGAATCATTATTAATGAATTGTTAATGAAATTAAATATGCTATACTATGTGTCTTATAAAACATTTTGAACGCTTTGAAATTTCATCAATGTTAAATGACGTGACCACATTGGTAAAACTTTTGGTGATGTTTAGTACAAAATGTAGCATACAGCATGAATGGCGATATTAAACATATCCCATTGAATATTGACACTTATTGATTGTACTTATTTAAATACTTTTACTTTTGCGTTAAAAATCTTGTAATTCCTCTACATATTTTTAGATTTCTTTCAAACTTCAATCAATAAGATCGTAATGATTGAATCCATCATAGTATTAGTAAAATTTCAAAATGTAACATAAATGGAAAATTTCCAATAAACGTTCGAATACTTTCATAAGTAGTAGTTTCATAACAGCATGTGCAAGTATCTCAATAGAAAAGGAAACGCAAGTCTTTAGAAAATGAAATAATAACATTGAAAAGTGAAGTTAGCTTGTTGTTTATGGAATAATTATTTAGTTTCAGAGTTATGTTTAGATTAAATCGGCAAAATATCGCGTCTAGTATGGAATATCAAGCATCACCTTAGTCTGTGTGTTTAATGGGAGTAAACTGTGGACGCGTGTATAACTAGGCCTTTACAGGACGTCCAGCTAATGGTTACTTTTGGCTGTTACCTGTCACTCTGTGACAATTCGACCGTCTCGTTGCATCCATTTCCAACCGCTTCATTAGGAAATTATCCTAATAGAGGTCAATGAATGCCACACATTTAACGATACATTGTTTACATAGTTTTACAATGTTGAATATCTGGTCAATGATCGAGTGATTTTACGAGCGTTAATAACCCTGCAATTATTTTCACCCACATGGTTGATATAACACGGAGGAAATTTATCAACAAATTCATCCGATGATCAATATGAGTGTGCCTGAAGGGAAAACAGAGGCAAAGTTATTTATTGCTCGAATGGAATTTTGAAATTCAATACACTATTTCTATCCTCTCTTCGGTATTTATATTATTTTTTGTATTTATTTATTTACGATGTTGTTGTTTCCTAGCTACAATTAGAGAGGGAATAAATGATCGAAAAGTACATCACATTAGTTAAAATCAGAACTTTACAGTCACGGATATTAATTGAATATTTTTAATGAATTTATCAGTTAATGTTATATTCTAAAATAATGCCAATTTCTTACGTTCATTTGAAACACAGTCTTATGAAAATTTATGTACACAATTATCATACGTGCAGTATAATAAAAACTTTCATACCATTTATAATTATGCTAACAACAGGAACACATTTTGTTTATTTTAAAAAATACACCCATCATATTTTAATGTCGCTAAACTAATTAACGAAACATCATCGAAACGTCATTTTTCCAGAATCCGTGTAATTTTAATCAACAAACGAATCGAAACATTTCAAATATGTATTTCGTTGAACGTTGGAAACTTCGCAGAAAATTAAATTAAAATTAAATTCTCCAGTAGGGATAAGCATATCAAACATTTTTCTCCATATTTTACACAAAATTTACATCCATTCGATTTTACTATGTATATCCACCTGCAGAGAATATCGCTCAAACACACTTCCTTTCTTTCCGAGACTTTCATCGTTTACACTCTCCGTCTACTTTCATCAGACACGTTATTAACTTCGCTAATGAATATCGTACAGCCGAATGACCGGCCTTATCGCTTAATTTATTCCGCGCATTTGTAACGGGATGCGAGCCCGGACGTATTTGCGGCAATAAGGGCGCTCCGCATTCGTTTATATACGGCCGACCTCCGGGGAAATTATTTCAAGTACTCTATCCTTGGTCTTGCTTAAGAAGCTGTCGGTCAGGAGTGCGCGTTCCAGTTGTGGCGGCGTGCACCACCAACTTCCCCTCTCTCTCTCTCTCTCTCTCTCTCTCTCTCTTTCTCTTTGTGTCTTTCGTTCTCTCGAGTTAAAGTTTAATCGGAAAAGTGGCCCGTCGCGGCGCCCACCGAAACAAGAGGAGCGAAAACAAACGTGTCGGTCCGGGGAAGGAAACACGAAATTCTCGCCCGAACGCTTCCTACTTCTTCTCGCTGCTTCCTCTCTCGATCGTGGGAACAGCGAGGTGTACGAGAGAAAGACAAACGAACAGGTTACCAGTTGTTACTCTCTCGTCGAGGAGGATTTCTTTCGGGCAAAATCTGAATTTCCAACGATCAAGCGACTCGTGTTAAACGATACGTTTTCAGATATTGTGGTACGGAATCTGGGCTCGTTGAAACAAGTCGAACTAATAGTTTTCTACAATTTGGGAAAATTTAGTAATATATTTTATAACATTAATTATTAAAGTATACTGTGTTGCACATAATACACACTAATATGAATGATCAATTTCTATAAATATTTTAGAATAATAGAAATAATATGAACATTATCGACGAAAGATTGAAAATAATGTGAATAATTGGATTACATTATAGAATGAAATATACTGAAATATACTATTCGTTGCAATTTTATTGTGATGCAATATTTCGTAAATGTTAAAAAGTAAAACTATTATATACTATTTCAAAAGAATTTTTCTATTCATAAGAAAACAAACAGAATTATATCTTTCCTGACTATAATTGCTGAGATGTCATATACAACATTGGCACAAATAGAGAGACGATTTCTCTTTATGTTTCGATGAAGGACCAACAAAAACGATTCTGTCGCTAACTTAATTATGATATTAATTTCACTCGACACAATTTTTTAATTGGCAACTACAACGAGTTTCGTTTATTTCATAGACAAAACGACCAAGTGATGTGAATATAACGGCATATCTGTAGCATCATTTAATAACAGAAGTGTAACGTAACTTATTTCCTGAAATACGATCTATGTAGACCTGATGATGATGAATATTACGCTGTTTGTATTAGAGAGGGTACGTGTGACCTTTTTTTTACCATGGTTGGTGGAGAATTTGTACGGTTATCAGAATTTGTATTTCTGAGAGAACAGAATGTGGAGCGAGTGAAATTGAAATAAGGGTTGACAGCGAGGAATAGTGAACTGGCGGATGACACGGGCAATAAAATCGTAAAGCCGATGGATTTTGAAGATCATCCTGCATCGAGAATTAGAAACATGTAATTGAATTTTCAAATATTCACTACAGCCGATCAGATATTACAATTTCAATTCCCTCGCTGAAATTTTTCTCATCGTCCCAAATCATCGTAGAAGTGCGCCATTTCTTAAAATAAACGCTTCGTAAGTGTAACCTAATAGCAACATATCTTTCGAATATTATATTTGTAATCCTGACGAATAATAATTTCAATAAAATATAATTTTTAACGTACGAAAAGAAATTTCATGGTTTCGAAGTCATTAGGTAAAACAACACAACATTCGTAAAATATCTTCCCTCTATGATTTTCGTTTTCTAGTTTAGATCAAAACTCTATTACTTTTATTTTACTGTTTCCTATTTCATTTTACATAGAAACGTACATACCAGTTTCATTTCAATTTTTCATTATGAATGGTAAATTATATACAATTGTAACATTTGTTTCTCCTTACACTTGCAAATATAAGGTACTTTGTGACGATTATTGTTTCATAAATCATCACCTACACAAAAAGTAGCTTATTCGATATCGCGTAGTCCGATCGATGTTCAAGCGAACGTGACTAAAATCTTCTCTCCTCTTTCTTCTCTTTCTCTCTCTCTATTTTTTTTTTTTTTTTTTTTTTTTTTTTTTGCTTCCTCGAGTAGAGGGTGAGAAACGAGACGGTGGCATTAGCGTCTCCTTCGCAAGTCGCCTCCCGCCTCCCCCTGGTATAGGTTGCAGGTGCGAAAATTCCATTTCCTTCCGCCTGTCACAAGGCGTGGCCACAATTTTCGTTTTTGGCGTACGTGCACGGACCTTGCCTTTAAATGTTCTACGAGGTGGCGAGCGAACGGAGGATGGAGGTGGCGAAGAGGAGGCGAAGCAGAGGCGAAGGAGATCCTCGGTCCCCGGTGTAAAACGTCCTGCGATGCCTCCTCGCCTCACTCTCTCGGTCCCTGGTCGCGTGCTCGGGGATGAAGACGGGACGCGATCGGAAAACCTTAGCCGAGCAACGTGCTCGAGATCAATGACGAATTTACCTGACGCGTGTCAAACGTTCGCCGTGCGATATATTCCCTCGTGCCGCGCGAAGATATCGATACAAAACGTTTTGATAAAATTCAAAGGGCATAGGAGCTTCGTTCGTGCAACGTTACGCTACCACGAGCCGAGTCGCAGAATTCTAATGCCATTTCCTCGTGCCACCGTTGGATACCTCCCCTTACATTTTGCCGTTTACTCTGACGAATATGAAATGCTACGTGTATTCTTGGATCGTCACTTTAAACCAAATTTCATTCTCCGTAGAAATCAGTTTATTCCTTTCTATACGAAGTGTATGACTTTTTTTTCTAGATATCATATCGTTGAAGTATGTCTGAAAATGTATGTGTTTTACTAACTGCCTTAGTGATGTATGCTTAGTATTATTATTTAATCTATTTTACTACTGAATGTGCATACACGTTTGTAAATAATTTTATTTGATTATTTACATATGTTGAGTGATTAAATTATTTGATCAATTGATGCAATAATTTTTGTCGACATAACAAATATCTTTGTATTTTGGTATTCGCAAAATGCATTTTGTTATAACGTTTGTATTAGAATTATTATTTTCCCATCCTCGAGCTATCTGCATAGCCTGTAGTATGTCTGACTACATACGAATTAATTTTACTGAATGTAGAATAGAGGAAAACCCAGTCTGTTCTGTGCGTCAGACTTGTTGCATTCCTTTACTACTGTGTATTACATAAAGAAAGATTTTTTTACTTTTGTAATTCTTGTCTTTCTAATTTCTGACTAAAAGTGAGGAAATAAAATTTTTAAATGTTTTATGTAACACATATAAAGTTATTATAGCGTAAGCTGTTTCTGTTTCTATCTTGACACTACTACGTCGTCAAGAATTTAACAGTAAGAACTTCAGCAGAGAGCATCAAAACTAAAATTAGGCAAAGTGCTCACAGAGCGAGCGCTTCATATGACCGAAGTTCATTTAATAGAAATTCACATTCATATATTATAGATCCAATTAGCAAAAGTTCGTTTAATATTGAAATTTCGCTCGTATAAATAGAATTCCATATGTCCCTCACTATTTTACTATGACTATTTTCTAACCTTAGAATTGTTTCAAGTATGTTATGTCTTGTTACAATACCGAAATGAAGTTTCAAAATATTTTGTGCAACAATGTACATTTCCGATAAAAGCAAATAGTAAATTATTATTTTATACTTCACGGTCTAATTGTTCAACCTAAACTACATTTTCTCTTCTAAAGGAAAACTTTAAGTACATTCATAATACTATCTTCCAAAGGACTACCTTATATTCATAATACTATACATATTTCCCAGAGGAAAATGTTGTAATATTATAACATATTAAAATATATTAATTATATTATATTATATTATATTATATTATATTACATTATATTATATTATATCATTTTATTATATTATATTCTATATATGTATATATATTAAAAACCTTATACACTATATTACCACATACATATATATTTCATATATTCCATAATCACAATGCTCTATATATAACCACTACATACACAAAATGTTTCAAATACTTTTGTCAATCACTGTATATCATCGTTTCAGCTCTCTGTACAATTTATATACCATTGATCATCAATTACCATTTCCATCTCTCTACGACCGAGTGCCATTTACCCTTGTAAGAATACACGTGATCAGTGGCGATGTTTTCACGCACTCGCGTGACACGTGTCCGTGCACGGGCATCTTAAATCACAGGTTCACGGCAAGAACGTTCTGCATGGTGCCCCTTTAGCGTTCCATGGGAACACGAGCGACACCCGAGACGCGTCCACGATAATGCAGCCGACGCGAGACGCTGGTGCGTGAATTTACGAGGCACCGCCTTAATTTCGAAATTGCTCGACACGCACGACACACGCAGCCGATCCGCGAGTATATCGCGATTCAAGAGCGACCGCAACACGAGGCCGCGCGGCATGCAATGACACGAGACTGAATGGACGCCGTTATCATCGGAGATAAATTGCGGCCACGCTGCCGTGTGTAGAAGTCATTCGAGCGATCGTTCGATAATTATTGGCCACGAGTGTAAACGTTCCCTGTGTTGTCTGGATGGAATTAAGACGACTGCGATGAAGGGGCCACTCTAATATCTCTTCAGAAGACAGACGTCAACAGAAGTTTTGTTGCATATATTTGCACGAAATTTGAAGACCGCGACAAAGGGGCTATGAGATTTCAAAAATAGACGAAGTCAAAATACACTTACACGAAATTTAATGACTGTGAAGGGGCCATTTGGAGCTTTTCGAAAAGAGATAAAATATTCTAGTATATTTATAGTAAATTTAATAGTAAATATTTATAGACATTTATAGTAAATTTAAAGACTATGACAAAAAAACCATTTGGAGAAACAGACGAAGTTTTGTCATATGCATTTACATGAAATTTAAAGATATAAGAATGTGTAGATTTCACAGTTGTCGCGAATTGTCTCGTGTTTTGTAAATGTGTTATCTGTCTTGGAATTTCGTAAACACCGTAATGACGATTATATTAATGGTGTTCGAAACAAACGTAAAAATACATAACATAGAAATTGCAAAACGTTTAGTACAAATATTTCGCACGTATCATAAAGGTACTTAAACGTTCACTCGGGCCATTTTTAACATTTATTTCCTATATACTTCAGATGGCTGTACACAATGTATACTAATTTTTTATCAAATATATCCTGTAATTTTTATACATTAAATGTATAATTTCTATATTATATTTCTTTTCATATTCTATGTATAACTTCCTGATTGGTGAGATACTGTATTAAAATGTCTATACGTGTAAATTTTGCGACAGTAATTATCATTTATTAAATTTTAACGAATATGATGTCACGTGTATGTTTGGATGTGACACAAATTCTTCATATTTGCGCTGCGATGCAAAGAGAAATAAGAACTTAAAAAAGCTGAGGAAAGATGTTTGGGATAGTAATTGAAATCTTCAAGAAGAGAATTCGATATCTGGTCTACAAATCAGCAATCTGTAGAAAAACGTAGACAACGAAAGAATGGAGCGCAAATAAATCGGTATTTGACTGATTTATCGCGGCGAATAATTTTCGACATTGTTAGAAATTTTAAATTTCGCGTGATTTACGGTCTCACGGAAATCAATCTGTCCGTCTCAGCGTCTTGAACCGATTTTCATACATCATTCAACGAATTTATATAACTGGACTGCATTTATATAGGAAATTTGAAAATGCAAGAGTGTATAGAGTACACATTTGTATAAAATATACAAAGTAGCTATTATTATTAATAGCATTTAATATCATGCTAAACTCTATAAGAATCTAAATTTGCATAGATATCCCCAGTCTATTTATAACTCTTACTAGATATTAAATATGTGAATGTGAAAATATTTTCATACTATAATTATTAATTTAAACTATGTTTACGTATGTTACTTCAATAAAGTTTACCGACGTAAAGTTCGCACGTTTCAAATATTTCTGCATTACGATTATACGTATTATTATTCTCACAAATATAACATCATTCCGAAATATGAAAATATTTTATATCATTTTAAAAACTTCAGTTTTCTAAACTCGTATTACTTCATTCCTTCATCACCTTCGCTTCTCCTGCACAAAAATTCCACGCAACCGCTCCCTTTCTCACTCCCCATTTTCAAGGCCGATAGACACCGCCACGTTTCACAAAACGGCTCCCAAATGGAACCGTTCGATTTTCAGGCGACTCGCTCGTGGACCGCCACTCGGAATAGGAATTTTGACGCGCGTCGTGACGGTAATTTTTATCGACTACACGAACGGATATCAACTCGGCGCTGAAAGCTGAAATATGTAGTAGCCTGTGTACCGTGAGGCCGTAAGGTTCTCCCCCTTCGTATTTTTTATGGGGAATCAACGATGCGTGTACACCCGGTCGGGTCGTTGCCTTATACGGTCGTGTATTCGCGTAGAATTTAAAGTCTCGGCAAAAGCGAGGGCAAGTTTAAAATTAAGGCAGCGGCGTCGTGGCCGGTTGTACTCTTAGGAATTTAATAGTCTCGCTTAAGTACACACTTAGCGGTGTATTGTGAGTCGAGAAAAATAGAAAAAGAGAGAAAGAGAGCTACAAAGGCTGCGCAGTGTTAAGAACGTGGCGCAATTGGTTTACAGTAACGCACAACGTTTGATTTAAACGTACATTGCCGTTTAGACTCGGAGGTAATTTCTATTCGCAGGTAATTTGAGTGGAGTAAAAATTTAATCACTACATCCGTGTGCATATATATAATTAATATATAATATATATTATAATATACAGAATAATATATTGTAAATAATAGAATAATAATATATATTAATATATAATATATATATAATTAATACATGCTGTTAGTTTTAAACTTGTCATGCTGAGGACAAGCTCAAATTCTTCACAAATATAATATATATGTGTATGTGCGTAGATAGGTTCACGAAGATACATTTTATGAATTTCATACGTTCTGAAGTTTCATAATTGTATTGGTGCCTGAAATTTAATTTAATATTAATTTGTACTATCTAGATTCACTCGCACATAATTTGAACGAAACATTATACAGTCTCATACATTATTCAAACACTCGGAGACACGTTTTAGAAATTTCACTGAGAATTTTATAATTACTACGACATAACTTTCATAATTGCTGTGCAATATAGTTAATTTTAAAATTTTGTAATTAACAATTATTTTTGTAATTACAAAGTTTGAAATAATTCTGTAAAATATATGTAAATAAGGTATTTAGGACAGGGACCTATATATTTCACAAAGATCACCCATGGATGACGATGACAGGATCGTTTGAGTATAGAGTACAAATAATTCTACAATTATAAATAAACTGAGAACTTTCGCCCGCATTATGTAATACGCTCCATTCCATTCATGTAATAACATGTAGAAAGTAAACATATTGTCATTCTTTCAACTTCTAAATGAAATACAAATTTCTACTAGTCACTTTTATGCAGATTTTTATGCATTTATAAGAAAAACAATTGTGCACGCAGTATGCAAAACTCTACTTGCTGTAATGCTCAGTAAATTCCATCTGTGTTTTCTTTAATTGTGTACAGATCTAATCATTACACTTTCGCGCGATACTAAACTCTCTTCTCTCTCGAAATATTTTCACTCCAAAGTCACTCTGTTTCTCGACAATTTCTTCTATTTATCCCTCTTTGCAGCAAACGCGTCCCTTTGAACGGCAGGTAACCAAAGAAACGTTCGAAACCCGACTGTCGGTGGTGAATGATTAAACGCGGTGCGGCGCGGCGTTTCAAGGTTCACGGTGGGAAAAATCGACGTCGTAACGCGGCAAAAAGGAAGCCGCAACGAGACGCAAACGGCGTCTTTCCGGACGCCACACGTGTAGCGTGTTCCAGCGGTCTGGTCGTGCTCGATTAATGCCCAGTGAATCGCGGGACAGTTCTTTGTCGTCGATCCGACCAGGAACCAGGCAAAGAAAAGCGTCAACGTAGGAAGATTCCCAGGGTAGGTGTCGGAGGTGAGGTCGGACCGGAGTGACAATCAAAGACACGTGTCACGTGCGATCGTCCTAACCTGTCAGTTAGGACTCCGTAAGACTTTTTTCCCTTGAGCCAGTTTCACAGTACACCGCACGACAAATACTATAATTTACGAGACCACCATCTCAATACGGGAAAGTCATTCAGATAATTTTGCAGGATAAATTCATACAAATTATTCTTTATTATCAATCAATATCATACATTGTTTTAATTGCCCTTTTAGGATTTACGACTGAGGTATTTAAATTAATCTCCACTCCGTTTGAGATATGCATACATATGTAGCTAGTAGCGTGATTGTCCGAAATAAGATCAGATGCTGCAATTAAATTAAAGAGTCGTTTGAAGTAGCGTGATTGTCAGAAATAAGATTGCAGGCTAAAATTAAATTAAAGGAGTCATTTGTCTTTACTTACGGTCGCCAATGACACGTACACACGACAATTCTCGCGGGATAGAGTATTTCGTAGCAATTGTGTACAGTCCTGCATTTTGTATGATTCTGAGAACAACATCGAATGCTGATTTTTCGTGTGAAACAAGTGTCGTTCGAATTGAAATTCAACGTGAACGGTATATTCGATAACGATGAATTTACTTGGATTATTTGATCTTGTGCTACATATTAATGAATTCAATATTTCCGTTTCATTTTTTTTCTTTTTAAGTGATTCTTTAATTCATCCATTAAAAAAAAAAAAAGAAATTTGACTACACAAGAATAAATGAGATGTTTTATTTCCAAACGTGTGAGACAGGCTTTATCTATCGTTAGTGAGAATTTTTCTTTTCTTAAAGATTGTTTTGGTCCGTTTCCTAGAAATTTGAAAACGCAAGGAGCGTACGTTTACTTTTCGTTTTCCTGGTTTGCTTTCGAGTCGCGAACATCTACTTCCATTGTCAAAACTGTTCTCACGAGAGAAAGTATGCTGAATAAACACGTCGAGGCAGGAAACTCGGAAGAACTTGAGTAACGAAGCAACGCACGTGGTTCCTTGCAAGGCTGTTGAATTTCGAAACATATCTACGCGTTTGGATTCGTAAAGTATTCGGCGAAATATCCGATAGCAACGCGAAGATATGTAACAACAATCTGACTACGTTGCAACCTTGTAAAGAAAGAACAGTATCTCATACTAACAATCTTTCATTTCAAATCGATTTTTTTTATATGAATGATCTTACCGATCACTCAACCAATTATTCAGTTTTCTTTTATTAGAGACAAACAGAGCGAGTGAATAATGCTAACTAAAAGTAGAAGAATTTTTCCACTGATAATTATTTTTTTAATGATTGCAAGTTTATTGAAAATTCTGTCAAATCAACGATGCTACCTTGCTTCTCATTAAAAGTCGACAAGAATGCTTAAGATGTGATAAATCATTCGAAAAGAAACAACAAATTTTCCCATTATTAAATAACTTGAGTAATTATCAATTTTCTACTTAAAACTAAGTTCACTGAAACTTATTCTATATACTGAAATGAACTTATTCTTGTCACTCACCCACTCTATAAATTCAACGAATTAGTGAATACATAATTACTCCTTTCGCTTTTATTCGAGACAGACGAAGAAAGCTAAGAATCCCCGCTTAACTGTTAAGAAAGAACATCGCTAAATAATCTGATTTTCTGCTTCGGATAAAGTATCCTCAGAACTAACTTCTCCCTAGGTTGCTACCACCTTACCGAATCGACGAGTACGCGAATTACAGAAACTATCCAACCCGTGAATTACAGAAACATCCCCCCAGGACGTGGCGCTTGAGGGGTAGTCAATTATTCAACCACGGAAGGTCAGCCAGGGATACCTGTGTCTGGCTCTGTAAGTCATCATCCGGCGCAACGAAAATTTCGCGCGCGTTCGAGCGAGCTTGCAAGCCAGAGGCCTGGCATTACATAAACGCCTGACCCTCCGAGCGGCATGCAGACACCGTTGAAATAGCATTACGCGTAACAGCGATCCTCGCCCGGCTATGCTAAATTCAATTTTCACTATCTTTTCACTGTGAATTCCTTTCGCGCGTGCGTTGGCTCGCGAATGAAAGTCTCTCCTCCTTCGCTTCATGCGCTCGAAACGATATTGTCCAGGGGCATTTGTCCGAAGCCACTGGTCAAAATTAAAAATACCTTTGTGTCAATTCTTCTCGACAAGATAATATAATGTAATGATGTATGATAATGATCGATTATGCAGCATATAATCATAAATGCACTAGTTATATTATGTTATATTATATTATATTATATTATATTATATTATGTTGTGTTATATTATATTATATTATATTATATTATATTGTATTATATTATATTATATTATGTTATGTTATGTTATATTATGTTATATTATGTTATATTATATTATATTGTATTATATTATATTATATTATACTATATTATATTATGTTATGTTATGTTATGTTATGTTATGTTATATTATATTATATTATATTGTATTATATTATGTTATATTATACTATGTTATGTTATATTATGTTATATTATATATTTGCATTTATGCAAAAATGTTGGGTTTAAAAGTAGTCTTTTTTTTAAATGGTTGGCTATACATATCCTCATTTTAAACCGCAAGTTCATTGTGCTAATTTGTCAAGCTTGTTTTAGAGAGAGAAAATGCACGATTTCGTTGACAATTGTTTGACCCCGGTTTCAAAATGAAAAATCGAAAGGAACATTCTCGATATAACTTTCAAAAGAGAAGAAAAAGTGTCTGTTCACGTCAATCCCGGCGTGACGTATGAGTTCAAAAGGTTAATAAGTGCACCAACCAAGGAGATAATACCTAGTACCTACATACCTAGTTGCTCCATATCTATAATAGTTCCTCCTCAACTATGTCGAGCAGTTGGTCGGTTAACACACGCACGAGAACATGCCGGCCCAATCAGAATTTAGCATCACGCATGGACAGACATGAATTCCATCCGCGACACCAGCTCGGGCGCGTGTATTCCCAGAAGAATTATTCCTGGAATTCTTGTTGATTGTCTCGCGCTCGCCGAAGGATACTCTTGTCGAATCGTAGACACGCTAATTCGTATTCGGTTTCGAGTTTCTGCCACCGAGTTAAATGCACGCCGAGAGGGTCGTTGAATCGCGAGCTTTCCCCTTCGATAATGTATAACGGAACAGCGCTCGTTACACGAGGTGGCATTCTTTGGTGATTGCTCACGTTTCTTTGTTTCGTTGGAGCTTGCAGAGCCGGAATCGAAATCGGAGCTGAAGGCCTGGTGGGAAAGATTGGCCGTTCGGTTTTCTCATTTTGCTGGAAAATACGTAAGGGAGTTCTGGAATATAAACAAGGTGTTTCGTTTAGGATCTGGAATGGGTATTATTCATTGGACACTGAGAAATTTGAAGTGAGGCATAAATAGAGAAGTGGACCGAATATCCTTCGGACTATGCATGCGAGATAGTAGTTTGATTTGGCCGTGAGTGATCGTTCGGTTAGAAGATTCGAAAATATTCTAATAATTAATTTTCATTCTGTTTTTGTATTTATTGTACAAACGGAGAAAATGGGATACATGTATGTATGTTGAACATGATAGTTCTACTATAACTAAAAAAAAAAAGAAAAAATTGGAGGAACTTCGAGATGGAATTTCAATAAATTAATTAATTGTATGTGTGTGTGTGTCTATATATATAATCATCAAAGTATAATATGAACATGCACATTTTGGAACAGACGAAAAAAAGAAGTATATTCTCTAAATGAAAAACAAGACCATATATTGTATCGATTTACTACGTTCTAATTAGTATATACTGAAACAACGATTCCATTTTTTTCCATCTGGAACTTCCATGGAACTATATGCAATTCTATTATATTCATTTCATATTATTGCATATTGAATTATATATAACAATTCCATGTAGTTACACATAAATGCATAATTTTTTAAGAAACAGGATGTCTATGGCAAGATACATATATTCCGTGTTCTAAAGTATTATAATTAATTCCATATATAAATACTAACATGATAGAACTATCGTACTAGAACTGTCATACAAAGTCTTTCTTGTTCTGCTAAAATTAATAAACAATCACGTATTACATTGATATTAAAACGGTGCAAATTATTTTCTTTTTCCACCTTGGCTCGTACATGTATCGCAAAATACGAAACGAAATTGAATAAAACAGCGCGTGTTCCAATCCGAAACTTTGGAATTAAATCGTAGAACGAGGGGATGAATGACGCAAATGTTACATCATCGAGATCGTACACAACATCAAAACAAGGATATGCTTCTGCACCTCTAACATTTATCGCCCCACAAACACACACACACACGTATGCGGTGTTATTTTAATTTCCTAATCACGTGATATATAACGTCACGGCAACAATTTTCCTATCGCGTTATACCTGCACCGCGTTGTACAAGCGCCTACTGTACACAGTCATCCGCTTTCGCACACACAATTTCCCTGCGTTCCATTACACCGCCAAATACGTCGAATCGTCCAATCGTTCATATCGTTCCAGTCGATTCTAAACAGCCAGCCACAAACCGATCGCTTGCAAAGGGGAACTCGATGCGAAATGAAAGACACACTTGTCACAGACGAAGCCCAGAACGTTTGCTCGTGACTCGTCGAGTCTTCGTCCGAATCGAAGGCTGAAGAAAGCAAGAAGAGATTCGAGAGAATGAAATTCACTCTTCTTCGTCACCTCGACGACGCCAATCCCGGTGATTTCAACCGCTGGTAACGAGAACTCACGCAGGCAACGCCGCGCTGCCCGATTACCAGCTACAAACCCCGGTCGCCGGTTCGCTTGTTTAACTACTCTGTATTTACCCGGAATAGATGGAATCGATGCTCATCCCGATGCCGCGTTCCTATTCGGCCACGTTCCACCGCGCTTTCGACTTCACGTTGCACGTAGCGTCGCACACGGCGAGTACACACGGTGACCTATTTTAATGTTCGAAAAGATACACCGGTTGATGGAGGCCGGTCGAAAGGGAGAAAGATTGAAACGGTCGTCGGAAAAAAAAAAAAAAGGAAAGAAAGAATTGAAACGCGCGACGAGGCGGAAAAGTGTTTCAACGCGAGATGAGTTGTAAAATATATAGGGGCTATTTTTTTTTCATCGACGTCTTATCACCGCGTCATTCTTTTTTTCTTTTTTGACTTGCATTTTGCATAGAGATACATATTTGTTGCGCAAGAAAGGTCGTGCGATAGAGAGAGGGAGAATATAATGACTAGTTTGATCAAAATATTATATATTATTATTATTATATTATATATTATATATTATTATTATTATTATATTATATGTTATCGAAATATTATATATTATTATATGTTATCGAAATATTATATATTATTATATGTTATCGAAATATTATATATTATTATGTGTTATTATTATATTATATATTATTATAGTTTATTATTTATATTATATATTATTATATGTTTCTTCATAAGTTGTTCAGAGTTTCATCAGAGAACGATATAGAACAGAAGAAAGGGGAACCGTGTATCTTACAACCCTAAACTGCTTCAGAATGTGCTTAGTGTAACGTATTATTCTTATTCAAGCTTTCCTTTCAATTTAATGCGAGATAGATTGGAATTAGTATTGGTATAAGAGAAATTTGTAGATTCTTATTTCCATTCATTTGTGAATTCTACTTACGTTTATTCATTGATTTTTAGAAGTTTGCGTAGATTTTATTTATTTGTGAATTCTATTTATTTGTTTTGTACTGTTGAGATTGATTGATTAGCTAGGAACCTTGTTGAATATATGTGTTTGGAATTAGAGAAGTACAAAACCTATTTAGTTGCCCTCAGAGAGACCAAGTGTACTTAGATATAATTTGCTGTGTTTTGGAGATTAGTTAATTAGCGTGGAATCTTCGTTATTAGTGGAATGGATTTTTGGCCGAAAACAGGAATTATAGAATATACTTGGATGTTCTGGCACGAGCTAGCTTCCCTCGTTTAATTATAAATTTGGATTATTGATGAATATTCAAAAGAAAAAAAAATATTATAGAGTTTCTATGAATATATCATGTGTATTATATAAAACATAACAAAATTTTACCAACACTGAAGATAAATTCAGGTCATCACTATCATATTGATTAAGTTTAAAAAGAGTCTAAAAATATCTAGAAACAACAAGATGTCTGAAATAAATAAATATTTCATAGAGATTACAACAGTATTAGAACAACTTTAATAAACATCAACCATCTTTCATATTTACTAATTGTACATTGTATGTTAATTTAGTAATTGTATACTTGCAATAAATATTTTCAAATTGTTCTCAAATGTTATAATCATAATAGTCGTTTCTCGCTACAGAATTAATTAAATTTCTTAATAAAAATTGTCTTATACAATATACATAAAATACTTCTACAGAAAGTGTTCGAATACTTTCACGAGTCATTACAGACGTTCTTCAAGAGATTCAAAAGTTCGTACCTACCAATATACCTAATTGATACCCGTTGTTTTAATACTGGATCGAGTTTAAGCATTAAGTATCAGTCTCAATATTAAACTGCATTTAATCGTTAAGTGTGATTCATTATAATTAAATTCATTATAAACAGTGAGTCTTGATGGAATTTGTTCATTAAACTTAGAAGAAGCTTCCTCGAAAATGCACTTTGAATTTCAGACAAATCTGTTATATCTACATCTATCCGTAGCGAGCAACTGTGTACATATGTAAGTAGGCGCATCGCATGCCAAACGCAGTTTAAATTCGACGAAATCCCGTGGAAAGAAATATCGATGTTATCGGTATCTAGTGTCCGCGTATTCGCCGAGAAATTATATCCCCTCGACATGCTCGATAATTCGTTGGAGCACGTCCGCTATACGAATCTTTCCTCCGATCCTGCGAGCCATGTCGATCGATCATCTCGAGCGCGTGCTCTCAGCCCGAAATAAATCTCTGACAGGGACGAAATATTTTTCTTGGAGATAAGGGCGACCTAAGACTTCGTGATAACTCCAGTCTCTCGATCGAGAATGGCCTGCAAAGCACGTGGACATTGGCCATCGCAAACTTTTTCACTAAAACGACACGGACAAACGGAGTCGTACCTAACGATAAGTCTGAAGCTTATGAGCTTTGGAATGTTTGGGCAATCCGTCTTTCGATCGGAGGCCTGAAGATTTTATTAGAATACGTTTATTGTGGGAAATTTTCCTTTCCTTAATTTCTTTTCTCTCCGGGAAATATTTGCTTGCAAATTTATGTGTCCATTGAGAATAAAGTGGGTCAGTGTAGACGAGAAGAGGACGGGAAAACAAAGCAAGGAATTTAAATGAATTATTTGTATTTCGTGTAAAACACCTTTTTCAATATTGTCCTAAATTATTATTAATAATATTCGAATAGAAATATATTTACGGTACGTATAGAAATATATACTTAAAAGCATTATTAATAATATTTTCTATTCGTATAAATAAAGTTTTAGAAATAAAGACAAAGATGTGTATGTACAACATTCAAAATACAAGTATGAAATATGGTGTTCTGGAATAAAAGTTATTTAAACTATAATAATGAAAATAACTAGACTGTGGACCTTTATTATTATTTTTACATTTATGCCTAATTTGAAAATGTCGAAATATATAATACATATGCAGATTTCTTCAATTATGTTCACAAAAATCTGCAGCCTAATAATAATAACAGCATCATATTTTAATTATTGGACCTCAGCAATACGAAAATTCGTGATTTATTTATGTCTTTCAATAAACAAACACGAGAAACGTCGTCATTTTCTTCGAGATCTGATACAGCTTCACCTACCAAGTAAATTACAGAAACCCTCGTTTCTCTGTAAATAAATAGAAAAAAATTATCCCACAGGGGCAGGTGAACTTCTGTGACTGCGTTGGACCATTTTCACGACGATGACGACTGGTGGAATGGGAAAACAGTAGGGATATTTGGCAACTGCATCCAGGTTGAAACGAGGCTAATATAAGTCGATCGATTATTCGAACGATAATGCGAATGCAGCGCACAGTGAAATCGCAATACTCGATTATGCGAGACGTTTTATAAATGAGCCGGAGGTATGTGTGACACGTGTTTCGAGGGTGTAACCACGGAATGTATTATAATGTTTCTTGGAGGCTGGCCAGAAACTGGCTGGTATTCATACCGGCGCCGGTTGCCAAGAGCGCAGAAACGTCTAAACGTTTCCTCTGTAATCTATATCTACTTTTTTGCTGCTGTACAGCGTAGTTCGTTCGAATATTCAATCGAAGCATCATCGTTGTTGGAACGATCGAAATACCTTGGCGAAGCTTCTGGTACATTACGCAGAAGCATATCGCATGTAATGGTCAACAACGTATATACTCAAATCGTTTCTTTTTTTTTTTTTTCATCTTTTTATCCTCGAAGCACTTTCATACTTTCGAATAAAATTATTGTTGAAATATCTTTCAGGAAGAAATTTCATTTTCATTTTCCGAACATAATGGGAAACTTCTTTGTGAAAGGTTCGACTATAGAGCGGTTTTTTAAACAGCGTATGCAGGTACTTGCAAAGCGGCTTAATTAGTATAATAGAGCGTAATTAAAATTTCGCTTCGCGTATTATTCAACTTAATAGTTCGTACAATTCGTCTGAATATTTCACACAAAGGTAGTAAAAAAACCGTAGTAGCAGAAATTTTGGTACAACCGAATAGGGGGTTGTGCCAATTTTACATGCAGAAATAATACAGAAAGAATAATATTTTTCTCCTTTAAGATTCCTTCTTTGAAGAAATTACGTCTGAAATTTTATTAAGCACGTGTGCATCAAGCCACGTACGTTCTTAACCAAATATCTTATCTTTTCAAGTCTATTTTATCGAAAACAAAGTCTTGCTACGTTCTGCGCCCTATCGTGAAAGTGTTTTCAAGAAGAACTTCATTAATTTACAATTTCATTCACTCGACATGCATACTCGCGATCGAATTTGTCAAAGATCAAATCTCGTATAAAAAAGAAGAATTACATCTGCATACCAAATTATCTACTCGCGCGTTTGTCCAATATTTCCTGCACTCAAAGACGATTCGAGGAAATTTCCTCCGACAGGAAGTTTATTCGCTACCGATAAGAGAATATCAGTCTTTTACGGACAGCCTTTTTATTCTTTTTTCGTTCGGCGAAATACGTACGTTATTCAAATTCGCGCGTGCGTTCCACTTTCGAAATCGCGAACAGCCAAATGTACGCCTACTCGATTTACCCTTTTTCCGCCGGTAAAATCTTTTTCTCGCTTGTGCAGCACAAACTGAGTCACAACTATGACGCTTTCGTTCCATCCACAAACGCTCATTGGTATGCGAGTACACGGTTTTGCCGCGAGAGAGACCGGGCGCGCGGGAACACACATATCTCGACTAGGCGGCTGGAAAACGGGCGTGTATATACTCGCGACGCTGACGACTCGGCTCTACCCGAACTGTTTGGCCGAGTATGTGCCAGATACGCTATTATATTGTGCCGTTACTGGCTCACGTTCCCCGATAAGGTATCTCCAGGCGCCGTCTTTTAAGTTTCTCGAATCTATCTTGCCCTATTTTCCGACCGATAATAGGGTGTTCAACCCGCCCCTTCTCCCACCTTCATAGAAACGTATCGCTGTTTCAGATATGCTGACGCTTTCCTCCTGCAAACGTAGTACGTTGAAACGTCTTAATTTGATTAAAAGGAACAACTGTCCGACGAGTTTACTGGATCGTAGAAATATTTGGATCGAAAGTTTATTACGTGAGTTGTATAAACGAAATATTTTCGGAATTTTATTAACACTATAACGTCACGAGGTTTCCTTTCTGTTACTTTTTCTCTTCTTTTCCTTTTTTTTTTTTTAATTGTAAAAGAAGAGACTTTGCCTGTTTATCTGAATAAGTAAATAAATTATATTTGTCTAAACTTATATTCAGATTAACGAACAGTCGTTTTAAGTATGTAATAACTGTTGGATATAACTTTGAGGAATATTGAAAGTTTATTCATTAACAAAATGAACAATAGACGGTACTTGGATACTTTTATAGTTTCAGTGAAATGAAATACAGTGGCGGACAAAGGAAAATATAAAAGGCGAATAACATAAGATAATCTATAATTTTATGAAACGAAACTAGATCTAGAAAGAGCAATGAAATGATTGATAAAGTGTACATGCCTGAAAACATTATATAAACAAACATGAATCTTAAACTTCTTTTTGTATCTACAACTTGTAATTTCAGATCAGTTCCAAATTTTAATATCATTGCAATAATCGAGTTTTACAACAATGCTAAAAAAATTTCGAAATCTTCTACATAATACATATACGTCCATATTTATAAAATATGTTTACAAGTGTTCGAATGCTTTCGTGATCAAATAATATATAGATAATAGTGATTCATACATTATTGATAGTTGGACATTTTATTTAACAAAACGACACTTCGTTAGAAATCATTCTCTGTAATCACAACCCGAGCAAAAAGATATGGACGAAGAGGACCGGCTGAAGAAGCAAGTAGTATAAGTCGGTACGTGGCCAGGTGAGTAGTAGAGCAGCGCGCGCGGTCAGACAAGTAGAAGAGGATCGTACTCGGTTAACCAAACGGATTAAGGAGATACGTTCGTGGTTTGGTGCATAGAATTCGAGTATATACGGGGAGATCGAGAGTAGATGAGGTGCTGCTGTTGATGATAAATCGAATTTGTAATACATTATTCCGGGAAGAAAAAATCGAATCGTCGCCAATGTTTTGGAATAATCTCTAGAATTTATTTCAAACCACTATTAAAAGATATCAGTATTAGTAGGATGTCATTCATTTATATAGTACCGTTAGGATATTATTAGGACTATTAAGATGTGAATCAATTTTCTCGTAATTATGTTGCCATCGATTTCTAACGGCGTACATTTTTATCGAAATTTCAACGTTCCCAGACGAAGTATCCCTTTTGTATCATCGCAGGATGCATTGTGCGAGGTGAAACCGCTCACTCTCACCCACGGACACGGCAGCGGGATCTGTTTTAATTCCGATTTATCAAAGCAGTGACAGCGACGTGAAAGGATCGGATACGTCGCACATGTGCAGAATGTGTGGTCCATCGCGTCACCCCTTAATCCTTTTGCAACCCCCTTGGGTAACCCGATAGGTTCGTGACAAAACTAGTGGACACCGACAGCTTTGCCTCGCGGAAAGCCCTTGATACAGCCCTATCGAACGCAATTCCATTATGATTTGTCGTACTCTTAATAATGCCATTCATTATCGTGCCGCGTTGCAACAATGTGAATTTGAAAGACAGACGCGACTACGCTTTGGGAAAGCCTCGATTTGTTTTCCAGATTCGACTAGATATTTCTTCAGATTGACGTTCGTTGTTTCATTACTAAATTTTTCTCTTGGCTATTACTTCTGTTGTCTTTAATTGTTCCGAAATTATTGAAATGACATGCTTATAAGCTTCCAGCATGTAAGTAAATTTTTTCCTTACACGTGTAAGTATGTATGTGTATGATGCCTTGTTATCTCTCATATCTCACTTTCAAAAATATCCTAAATCTAATTTTTTTTTTTTTACACACAAATATATTACAGTAAAAATTATTGTACAATCGTGTGAATTAATCGAAAAAGAGTTTCGGAAGAGTTAAGTAATCTCGTTGAATATTTTTTGACAATGCCCGTTTTAATTTTTCGTTCGGTTTCTTTTTTTTTTTCAGCAAACGATAACTGCCCGCTTATACATTTATGAAATATCTGAAATTCAATGCAAAAACAAATTTAATCTTTCATTGATATAAAATCTACATATATTTGTACAGTCCATAAAAATGAACATCGCGTTTAACTTGAAAATTTTTATATTCTGCATTCTACATTTATTACTCCACTGTTGTATTTCATCAATATACCGTTACAAAAAATACTGAACGTCCAATTTCTGACAATTCTTAGTACTCAGATTTCAAATCGAAGCAAATAGCCAGAATTAACTAATAATCTTCGTCTTCTGCAAGGAAACAAAATCCTAGTTGCAGAACTATTCTAGTTAACAACCTTGTATTTTCCACCAATATCGATTTTACCGAGCTGACGTTTGTTTATATCATTCTGTCAATAAACCTCTCCTTTGACCACCCTTCTCCACCCCATTTCGTTGTTCTCTTTCGGATCTCTTTTAACAACGTTCGTTCTGATGCTCCCTCTTTTCCCTCCTTTCAACGGACGATATATAAACGTTCTTGAAAACAAAACTGGGCGCCGAAACGCGCTACCCTTAACGACCTGTACTTTCAGCCGGTGTCATAGGAACGTTTGTTAAACACAGCCAGAAGCCGCGTGTGCCGCGTTTTTTTACAAAGTCTGTCAACTTGCGTCGTTAATTAAAAACGTTACGATTGCAAGTGCGCGTATTAACCGAGCGCGTCACGTCGCGCGAAAGCCCGCGAGTGCCAGAGTTTAGGACGATAATTATCGTAGGACCGGATACTGGTGGCCTTGGTCTCGCGAAAAGCACTTGACGCATCCCTTCGGATATGGCGTCGCGTTGCGTCCGACGCAATTCGGTTAAACAGTTATTATTGCCCGAGCGGAAGACTTGTTGGAAGATCCAGATTGCTTCGCTTTCATTTTCATTAAGAAACAGCTTACTGTTCGATGATACCTCTAACATGGCGTGTATTGTTTTATAGTGGACTTTCTATGCAGAGATTTTTTGTTTTTCTATGGATACAATGATAGTGAATTCTATAAGTGAAGGTGGTGATAATGTCACGTAAATGTAGACTATTTTAATAATTTACAATTACATCAAAGAAAGAAGTGCAAAGTATTCAAGGCGGAGTACTTATTATAATTAGACCAAGGATATTTTTATGAAGATGATTTCGAATATTTTCCCTGCATTTCTAGATTTTTCATAAATGTATAAAAATCTGCAGTCCAGTTGTCATATTTACTAGACAAAATAAATTAATATTTTATATCCTCGAAACTTTAATGGATGTAACTTTAATCCCCCTTTCCCTAAGCGTTTGATGAAAAAGTTGTAACAAAAATTTGACTGAAAAATTATAACAAAAACCTCAAACAATTTTAATTTCAGAGTCGAAGGAAATTGGTTTTCAAGATCGTTAGATCGTCACTATCGCGTCGCCAGATTTTTATTCCTGGAAGAAAAATTGAATGAGCAAAAGAATATAATGTGAAGCTAGGAAGCATTTATTGAAATGAATATAAACACAATATTGCTAAGGTAGTTTATAATTTTCAAACACATGAAAATTCAGCGAAAGTGTTACATTTTTCATAAGAACAGTGAGAGTAATTTTCAAAAAATCGCTTGTAAATACATTTATGAAATATGTGAAACATGGAAACGAATTTAATTTTTCACTGATATTAATTTTCATCTTTATTTAAAAAAGCGATTTCTGCATGTTTTGTCGAATAAAGAGCAAATTCGTTGTTATTTTTGTACTTTTGTGACAATAGTTTAATCAAGTATATTTTCTCTAATTTTCTTCGTACAATTAATTTTGCAATTTTACAATTCAATTTAATTTTATAATTCACTTCGTAATCAAGTATTCACAAACCTGCACCTATGCAACGTTCTCTCTAATCTTTTCCACGAAATTAATTTCGTGATTTTACAAATTAATTTAATTTGATGAATCCACTTTTTAATGAAGCGTTTCTACATCCATGTAACATTATTTTCACGTTTTTATCCATAAAATTTACCTTCACGATCATTTTTAAATCAACCATTCGCGATATACTTCCCCACTTGAATAATTAAAAAAAAAAGAAAAAGAAAGCTCAGTCCATCTGTATCGAGCGAATCGATTTGCAAGATGCAAGAAGCTCAGCCGGGGCAAAATTTTTTTCAAGGGTCATCAGCGTGACTAATTATTCAAATAAACACGCTGGGAACGGAACGGATCGCTATCGGAAACGCATTAACGCAGGCCAATACAAATGGGGAGTTTACATCTCTCGTGAAGACACATGTGCTCGATAACATTCTCCTCGCTCTCTAGCGTTCGTGCAGTTTAATATGCTGATATGCTTATTGGACAGGCGAGACGAAACGCTATTCATAACTCGATGCCTCTGTTCGCAAAGTCGAAGCAACGATCCCGTTCTCGCAGAACACGTCAATACAATGGATTGGACAATGCTGATCATCTAAAAAGCAGAACTGAGGGATACGTTTCTAAGAGGTTCGTAAAACTTTTAGAACATGAAAAAAAAAAAACGATTTCTGTTTTGAAAAATGAAGAAAAGAACTATCAAAAGTGTTGATATCTGCTCAGCCATTAATTTAATTATTAACACTGAGAGTTTCATAACTCTCTGCCGGGGAATTTGTAGAAATGAACGAAAGATGAAATAAAATGCAAACAGCATGGTTTGGCTCTCGTGTTTCGTGATCATTTTTATGAATTCTCTAAAAGAATCAATAAAATTTCTTCTCGTTGTCAAAGGAAATTTATTATTTAAGAGTCACGTAAAAAAGAATACTTTTTGAACGCTACAAGCAGAAAACAAGAAAGTGTTTTATATTCACGACTCTCTCCTTCAGTGTTCCAGGTAATAAAGATGGTGTAACAAAAACTTTAACGTGTGGTGTCTTGGTCGATGTCGCGATATCGACAAACCGTGGTATTTGAGAAAAATACGTAAGAAGTGTGTGAGAAGGCTGTCGATCGTGAATCGTCAATTTTCAATAATTATTTGTCGGTCGTTGCTCGTGAGTAGTCAGAAGTTCGTTGTTACAAATAAATTGAAAATCGAGAGTCGCAAGTCAAGCTTTTAGATATCAGACGTAGGTTGAAAGTAAAGAACCGAGACTAACATGAATGAAAGTCTTAAAACACGGACAAATCTAGAATTAAGATCGCACTATTTAATCGCAGGAAATTCTACTCGTATTTACTGGCTGTCGCTTCAGTTCGACGAGAAACTGCGTATAAGATACCGAAGAGGCGGAACATAATACTTTTGGTGCTTGAATTTTATCGGCAAATATTATGGAAACTGAGTAAATAATCGTGCACGCGATACATTTTCTCTCGTTTGCTTTGTATAAAATAAGGATTAATAAGATTTGCTTTAGCAATTTGCCCGTGTGAGATTTACCGATATTGTTATTTTAATACGAATCGAAGCAAAGTATTCACGTTGTAATTACATTTCGTGCAACTTCATATTCAACGTTATTTCCGGAATTCGTGACGTATCTTCCACTCCGTTTCTACGTTTCGTAATTTCTTATGTAAATTGATGCACACATCGACCGATACGCGAAAAGCCGTAATTACACGTTTCTAATATTAAATAACGAAATGCCTCGTTACTTAAAATCGCTATACTCGAAATAATTAAACGTTTTAATCATTGCCTCCTCACTCGTCCTCCCTATCTCTTCTTCGTGATATGCATAATGAAAATTTTCATTATCACTTTTTCTTTCATCATCGTTCAATCTTCGCATTTGAAGCTCGACAATAACTTGCGAACGCATACAGTCACGCTGGCGTTGTTAAAACCGTTAATTATTAATAGTCATTACGAATTACGGTTCCCTTTAGCTGAAACAATCTCACAATCACGACGAGCAAGGTTTCATAAAATATTAACATTTTACGAATATTCGATAAATTGAATATATTATAATATTAGATATACTAAATGTTTAATTGTCACTGCATGTATTTATTATTAACATTATGTATGTATTATTAATGTTATACCAAATATAATCCGAAAGAGAGTTATGTCAACGGAGGTTAGAACACGCGTGTATAAAGTTGCCAAGTTGCCAAAATTTTTCATACACTTTAATACTCGAGTTTTCATCCTGTCAGTATTTCATAGTATCTCAATCATTCACTGAATCCTCCGAAAAGAGATTCTGGCTAGAACGAATTGCCAACAAATCGATAAATTGTCTTTTGTCTTCCTGACACAAGACCTTGCAAATGTTCATCCGAATTCCCCAGGAAAAGAAAAAGAAAACACCATTCCTATTAGCCAAGCGCGTACAGGTAACGATGCAGTGTAGAGAACTAGACCGTGTCCCGTAACAGCCGATTTTTCACCTGCTCTCGGACGTTCTAGTTCGATTGTCCAGCGGATACGGAAGCTACAGAGGGAGAGAACGACAACGCCGACAGGCCAGTGGATACGTCGGCCTCTTCCATGAAAAACACTCTCGATGTGCGTTTTCATCGAGAAACGGGGCTGTCCCACATCCACGGACGTGCTCGTTCCACGGCTCGGCACGTTTATTTCCATATACGTACGTAAACGCGTGCCAGCATGCTGCCGCTGCTTACCTCCATCGCCGGGGACAATAAAGTAGTCTCGAGCCCCCCTTCTAACCGAATATCCCGATCCAGCCTCACGTTGACGGCGGTGGTGGTGGCGTGAGGCGCGTCGCGTCGCGGCGCGCAGCGTGTCAGCAGTCGAGACATTTCCATTTTATTGGAAGCTGGAAACGAGTATCGCGAGGAAACCGGGCTCGTTTCGGCTGTTACCTTGGAATCTGAATTGGGTGACGTGCGAGCACTTGGAACGCGCGGGACATCGTCTGCATGCGTGGCTTAACCGAGAGAGACGATGCCCTCCTGGATCCATCGGGAACACGTTGGGAATACAGCTGTACAATCTAGGGAATATTTTACTTCGGGACACGTGGGCACGCGAGATGTAACGCGGCTTGGAAGAACAAAGCGATTAACACCAGAACTACCAGAATGGTCAGAATGAGCCATTTGTTAGATGTGAAACAGTATATTTTTGAAGACTTGAATGATTCTTTGTAAAATACATAAATAAAAACTTGTGTTTTTATTACAAAGATTTTCTATTTTCTTTTATTTTAACGTCTTTGATGAATATTTTGAGCATTGGTCGCCGGCAGTTTCAGTTAATTTGCCTTCTTTATTAATTGTAAATTGTATTTCTTAAACAATTTAGTTTTTAATTATAAATTGTAAATCGCATTTTTTATTAATTTCAATTTGTGTCATTTTAGAAATAATGTAGAAAAAGTAATCTCGTCGAATGAATTATTCTTAAAGGGTCTTTTATTTGAGCTGATTTGATTAATCGACTAATCCGGGAATGAATATTATATTACCCATATTATATTAATTATAATAATACCCATATTATCCATATTACCCATATTATATTAATTATAATAATATAATATTATTGATGAATATTTTAGGAAAAATTCATTCAAGAAAATTTTATTTTGCTTTAAATAATAGAATAACTTAAAGAAAAGTCATTCTCTGTTCGACTAATTTATTTCGTATTTATTTCAAATAGTGTTTAGCTAAATAATTATTCAATCCATCATTTTTGTAATATAATGCTTCATCGATGTCCAAGTCTGCCTCGTTGTCTGTGTATTTTATAAAATGAAAAACTACGAGTCTCAAATTTTTGTCCTTCAATCTCACACTCAGAGAATTCGTAAGAATTTTTTCCTAATTCATAATCCACCCTTTCCTCTGAACATAATTGTTTCATCTATTAAATATCAGAATAAATATACTATTTTTAAATGTTTCGGTACTACTCAATATTGGGCGGAAAAGTTACTGTTTGCAGTAGTATATTTTTGAAAATATTAGAACAAAATTCAGATGGTACGAAGTTTCACCTGTCACAGTTTTCAAGTAATACGAGTGGTATTGGTGACAAAATAACTATACAAATATATTGAGAACGCAAGCGAGTAAACAAAAGAGAAAGAGAAGCGAAAATATAAATAGTGAATTTGAACAAACGTGTCGTTTAAATGAGGTTTCGGCAGCGTTTTTAAAAGTTGTTGCGAAATATAAGCCCTAGCATATATAACATCAATGAAACGTGCGGTTCAAATATACAGTTTAAAGTTTAAGCGAAAAGTCGTTTGAAAACGCCAAGGAACTTTAAAATTGTTTTCTTTAAAATTGTGTTCTTTCTACACTTGTTTTTCTTTTTTTTTTTTTTTTGCTGAAAACATTCATTTTGTCACAACTATTCTAATATATGTACCACAAATGAAAATTCGTTTCACGGTGTTTCGTCAAACATTCATTCATTTATTTCCCAAATTAATTCGTCACGGTGAAACTGGCACAAATACTTCTAACAAATCTTAACAATATACGCCGACAATATTTCTGACCAGATATTTAATTTCATTGTTGCGAAAATCCCATTCACGCCAGGAATTCATATCGTAGATTCATATTGTAGTGAGAAAAGAACTTCATTATTAGATTCAGAGTGCTTATGTATTTATGAGAAGTTTTAAGTTGCAGAAATGCGCAAAATGCGTACCACTGTGACGGGAGAGCTTTATTATTAAACTGCGAATGTTCGGTACGTTTATGAGAAGTTGAGAAGTACAGAAATCCACGAAATGAAAGTAAAATGAGCAAGTGAGCAAAGCTACTACGCTTAAACTACCGATGATTGAAATACAGGACTTGCATCGAAGAAATAAAAAACTGGAAGGTGTACGAATGAGTGCATAGATATGTAATTCGATGTAATAATATATTTTATAAACTTTTAATATCGTTATTACTGTTATTTACGTCTAGTATTATTGCAGCGCACGAAACAAGTTTTTCTCTAATTGTGCTGATAAAAAATACACTATTACGTGATAGCATTCTCCCCTGAGTGATAGAAAAGCAAACATAACCACTTTCGTTTATCTATTGAATTTTCCACACCTTCAACTCCAATATCAGAACGTGAAGCCTGACCATTATAATCGACATGTTTATTACTATATCTATTATATTATATGTTACTTCCTATATTTAATTTCATTTCATTTATTTTTCATCTGCATTTATGTTTCATCTACTTTTCGATACCAGAACCACTGGACTGATCCAAACAATCAACTGACAATTTCTCAAATATTAAAGAACATTCTTAGAGACCCGAATAACTTCCCACGAAATATTATATACAAGTAAAAGTTTGTACTCTTTATCGTGCCATAAACTTCCTTTCCATTCCTTTGGTACAAGTTTCACGCTTTAATTGCCAATAATTCCAATATTAAACTTCCTCGCGCTCCTTACTGCAAGTTCGTCGATCCGTGATCAGACCACGAAGTTACACACTTCACGTTTACCGAATAACACACGGTTCCCGTGAGTTTACTAGTTGCAATTCGACGTGCAAATTTACGCGAACACATCTACGATATGCAGGCGTATCATCGTTTCGCTCGTCGCACGCCTCTTATCTTTCTACCGATCTGAATCGTTGAAAAATAAAGCGAACAGCGTCTGTCCAGTTCCTTGACCAACATTCTCGACCGTTCGCGCGAACAATCTCACGCGATTCGACCCACCACGTATCCACTCGAGTTCGCCGTCACCCTATTCCAGCCAAGTCCACTAGTAATCGGTTTACTCGGAGGTACTCGCCACGGAAGTGCATCACTCGGGATTATTGCGTCAGGCGAATCCCCTCGACGGATGTTCGCGCGTGAACGCGTGGACAGTCCACTCCTGTAACGAGTGTGCCGTCGTTCTGGTCAACGGGATGCAATTAAATCGTCGCTACTGATATCGAAGTAACAGGTGTACAATGGAGTTTTCCTTCTTCGACGTTCTGTTTTTCTTTTTCTTTTTTTCTTTTTTTTTTTTTCTTTTGAATGTAAATGAGGCAATCGGGATTGCCAGGTGATCTTCCTTTCATCGGAATTTTGACCGGAAGCTTCGAAAAGAGAGAATTCACTAGGAATTTAACTTCCAAGCCAAGGATGATTCACTTTCATTCAGGAATAACGAATTTTCGAGAAGATTGACTTCGTTTGTCAAGTGTATACAAATTTGGAGTGGAATCCGCATTGGACAAAAGTGAGAAATAAAATTTTCGTCACACTCCCGCTTCCGAGAAAATAGAAACTTGAAAACTTGTTAAATCGAATATGGCTGATTACAGAATAGACTGGAATTAAGATTATTGATAATATAGGATATGCGAAAGTAAATTTGTCGAAAAGACTTATTAATAGTTAAGATTTCTGTATGTAGAAATCTACTTTCGGTCATGATTTCAGAGACATCCTATATACACATCTTATATTATATTTATTACACTTTTATTACTTTTATTATATTGATCATTACCGTTGCTATAACTTTTGCTCATCACAAATTGCATTTACTAGACTCAATTTTATATTTTCGTGTCTGAACGTGAATGAAGAAATTTAGTGTTTCCTAGAAAATATTTAATATGTAAATGGTTCTATAGGGTACGATTTATTCGTATTTATTCGTAGTGGAATTCCATGTACATGAAATCATCAAGGGACGAACAATATCGAATGTTTCTATACGAAACAATATTTAGCCGTGCAACAATTCCATTTATCTGAAATCATCAAGGGACAAATAGCTTTGAATGTCCCTGTATAGAACAACTATATCTCTCTACAATGAAATTTCATTCATCTAAACTTGTTATGGGATAAAGTTCGCACGAGTGGAATTCATAAAACAGAAACTCACTTATTTCAATTTGTTCGCTCATTATTTTTCGTCGATAGTAGTTCAGACAAGTAGTTTCGGTCAATCATAGATCAGACAAATAATTCAGTCAACAGGATAATTTTCGTCCCACTGTATTCGTGGATAGAGGAATAAGCTTGATTTTCATCTATATTATAGATGATATGATGTAAGAGATTATATGATGTAAGTTGTCATTATCGTCTGAGTTTTTAGTCATTTATGAACCACAGTGTAATCTGACGTTCGTCGTATCGATAATCTTTAATCTACTTTCTCAGAGTTTCATGAGAAATTTGATGCTAATGCGTTAAAAGTGAATATTTTATTGGTTCTCCGATGATGAATAGCAGCACGTGTCTAATAAAAACGTCGATAGGCATTAACAATTCTGTACAACTTGAATTAAGCGAATATAAAACTAACAAATGTCAATGATGGAAAAAGAAATATATTCTGAAAATCTTCAGAATAAAATTACGTATATCCAGAGATCAAATGAAGCTGATAACTTTTATAAATAAAAATTATTGAACTGTAAACTTTGAACTAAATCGTTTCTTCTCTATTCCCAAGTGAACTTCGTACGTTGATACTTTAACTATGTTACGACGACATTATTCCAACAATTATATTGTATTATATTATCGACTATTAAAATTAAATATAATCTTGGATTATATATATGTTTGAACAAATATTTTAGAATAAAATAGATAGAAATATTTTTTTGGTTAATATTGAAAACCGTAGAGAAAACCAATCAAAGTTTCGTATATTTATTTTACTAAATAATTTATCAGTTTTCACGGAAAGTATTATTTTGCAAATTTTTCCTATCTCTCCTCTCTGTACAGAAGTTTCATATTTTAGCTTCGAATCGTCCGAACATTTTGCAGAAAAATCTGCTTGCCACAACTTTTACTTTTCTACAGCAGAATAAATGTTCGACCAGGTTTCTTCCCCTACTTCCAAGGAAATAAATTTTTGCAAAAGAAAAAAAGAGTGTGAAATGAAAGTTTTAATGAATGCGCTGTACTTGTAAGTTCTTTCGAAACGTACTACAGTTACTTCACAACTGATCATCGTTACATTTAATCACTGCACAGTTTGTTGACTGCAATCTCGATGACAAAAGACAAAAGCGTCGAAAAACATTCTGCCGCACAATGAACAAACAAGACATGGATGTCACGATAAAAATTTTAGTTGCACGCAAGAATCAAATTCGCCAATTGTCATCGACAGAAACTGTAGCGCGCTGTTCGTGATTCCAGGACGAGTGGGATGGATCCAGATAAATAAAAAGATAGTTTGCGTGAAATTTTCGCGTGGACAATTTTCGAAAAAAAAAACCAATGTCGCGTAGCTCGCCGCGTTTCCGAAAGTCTCTGCCAGCATTCAACCGCGAAGCGGACGAGAGTTTATGCGAATGTACAACGAGCACTGCCTCTGCGAGCTTGGCGCTGCCAGTCCGAAAAGTCACCAAGGTAATATATAACACTGTCGCGACAAAAACCAAACAAGATTATTTATACAAAGTAATATTTAATTTCCCTGGCCTGTTCTCGTGCGGAGTTTCGAATTTATGCTCGCGACCCCCCGACTGCGCTAAGTTCAAAGGGGTTATTTACCGTTTGCTACTGTTTTAAAATTTAAAACCAGACGCCGGATGAGGAGGGGGAAAAAATCGATGTTCTATTTTCTTTGGCTCTCAAAGAGTTCATTTATAATTCGAGCTCGACGATCAAAGACACAGCGATGCTGAAATGTGTTTTTTTTTTTCTCTCTCCGCAGTTAATTTTAAATGAAATTTTCCAACGTTATGTAACGTCGCGCTACAGAGTAGTCTATGGGAATAGCTTCTTCAACGACGTATAAATAGCATCCAGAGTGAAAGTAAAATTGTTAAATGAAAGGAAACAGAAAATACTTTTAAAAGACGTTAATTATTGTCACGCGTGCAGTCTTTTTCTACAACAATGTCATTGAAATTGTTGGCGTTTAATTAAATTGTACATTGTCTGCGACAAGTATCTTGTTTCTCAACAATTTTATCTGTTTTTTCTATCAATTTTATTTGCTTTTCTTCTAAAATACTATATTATTTTGCAAATACAAATAAGAGTCTCTAACATGTACTTTCCTAATGTATATTATATATTTTTGACAACAATGTTTTTGATAACAAAATATATCACCAGAATTGTAAATAAGTGCCTCACACAGACAATGCATTGCCTTCTAACTATTGTATTACAATATTCATTCATAGTCTTGAATATAGTTGGAACATTTAAAATCTAAAACAATGTCGGATGGAACTGGACAAGATAAAATTGCGATAAGAAAAATGAACACCTATAGATATTTGAATCTGACAAAGAGATTCACGAGATTAAATGGAAATTAAGTCTGTCGTTTTCATTCAATTGTTCATCTTCTCGTGTGTATTCACTTTTTATCATTACCAGTCAATTTACGCCGAGAGGCAAGAAATGAGAGTTAAAGGATATTTAAATAATATCGATCGAAAGTAATATTGTTACAAAAAAAAAAGAGAAGATTATTTTCGACGTCAATTATTTGAAACATCGTGCAGTCTTTCCTGCGATAATAACGTTCGACGTTTAAGGTTTCAATTAAAATTTTGTTGCCGCCTTATTCAACGAATGACAGAAGCCCTTTATTTGTTTGCAGAACGGAGTCACTGGAAAATAACAGAAAGTTTTGAGAAAACGTGACGCAAAGTTGCCCCTTCGCCCGGGCGAAATTTTGAACAGGCCCCGAATACAGATAAGAGCATGGCTGGCTGGAAAATGTTGGAACGCCTTTCGAAAACCTCCTCGGAGAAAATCCTCGTGCGCATCCTGACGGAATATTTCGCACGTTTTCAAAGAAATCTTTGAACACCTTCGAGGAAATCTTTAGAAATCTCCGAGGAGATCTTCGTATAACGTCAAACGTTTCTACTTTATAAAATTAGCATGTATCGTGCGCAATTTCATTTCATTCCATTTCTAACATTTTCTTGCTTTCGCCTCTCTAAACTTCAACTCAAACAAATTTTAATTGTCATTTACGATATTATTTTGCACTTACTGTTAAGTAATATCGTGCAATATCTATAATATGTATGATATAATTTACGTTATATATAATATATATATATATATATTCGTCGTCATTTATCTAGTTTATTTACATTTAATTTACATCATTTAATCATATTGTGATTTTGTTGCCTGTTATAAATGGCCGTCTGCAATATCTGTGCTGGCACGAGTTAAATTAAGCTTTGGTTGCAAATTTCGTTTGTACTCATAAATTTTTCTGCTTATGCCGAGTGCCTGGTCTTTCTGGGTCAGTATTTTCAAAAACATCGCCCTGCCCATCTACCGGAGAGAGCCGTGTAATTGCAAACAACTAAATACGAGCCCCCTTAAAGCGCTCTGTTCATAAATCTAGCCAGTGAATGAGCAAAATATTAACGAGCAACAGAGAAAATGTATTTGACAAACAGCTGTATGAGAAAATAAACCCGCCTTACAGATGGCTTCACGTCAAAGATAAAAATCAACTTCTATTCCAGTATCAATTACTTTTTGCAACGAAATAAACACGACAATGAGTTTTTTATGTTGTTATTCGAACACGCACATGTGATTGGAAAAAACATTTTTTCTAAAAATACATAGTTTTATATGTTTCTGCAGTGAATGATGGTAATACTGAATTTTTGTTCGTGATGATCAAAGAATTCAAGAGCAGAGACTAAAAAAAAAAAAATTTAAACTTCTAACGTTTACTAATATACCACCAATAATTAATAATTAATAATCATTAACTAATTATTAATAGTTATTAGTACTAGAATTAAAACTCTAAACTCTCTTGAAACACAAGATAAAACAGACTAAAGAGATTGAAATATTTCATGGAAGAAGAACGAGCACAATTTTACACAAAACTCGAACAAAGGGATCTCAATTAACGGTAGTCAGTTTGACAATTCTGACAATTTCAGTGTCAGCTAGTCTCCTCTCAATAAAATATACTCAACCGCGAGAGTTCGACTCTTCTCTCGCCAATGTTCCCCTCGCACGTTCCTTTTGCAGGAAAAACACTGTCCCATCGGGACACATCGGGTTATTATTCCCGTCGCAGAAGCGATTTTACAAGGACCATCGCGAAACGATTGCAAAATACACGGATGTTGACCAGAACCAACACGTTTTCCGTACTTCCAACAACCAGCAAATTCTCCTCTCTTTCATTCTCCCCTTCCCCCCGGCTCTTCACCCTTCCTCCTCACTCATGCTTCTCTTTTCTACCCTTCACCAGTAGTTATCGATCTTTTTACCATTCTATTTTCAAGCGTAATACGAAACGATCGGACGCAACCTGACGCGCACGCGGAATCTGGTTCTACGTGATTAACGTTTAATTATAATTACGGGTCATTGATGCCGACAAACTGCCCCATTAGCGTCGACGGTCATTGCACGCGAGATAGGACGTCGTGCTCACGGTTGGAAAATCCTCTTGAGATTTAAAACAGAGCAAAACGAAAAGAAACGAAAGAGAAGGGAGAAGAAAAAAATTAATCGAGATTCAAAGTGAAACGCCATTTTGACGAACGAGAAAATTTCGATTAAACTGTCGACGACGCGGTACGACGGGCCTTCTTTCTTTTTTAACATTAAATTAACGTGATCGTTAATTAAACAGCCTTTGCGCGATCTGTAATTTATTATAAAATAGCTGAATCACTCGATACAATGATATGAGAAAATAAGATAGAATACCAACGATCACCGACAGCACTTTGCAGATTTGTATAAAATTGAAATACATCTACACGCGATTCGTAAATTGTTCCTATAAAATTGCTAAAGATCATTTATATTGCAAAATAATGAAATATTATTCTACTACACAGAGACACCCAAAGTAAAATCTAAAATATGTTACCAATAAGTTCTCGCAATTAACACAGATTTCTACAAAATTACAGCTCTCACAGAACAATATCAAGAACAATCGTCTTCAAACAAGCAAAATTATTTGGCTCTAATATTCTATAAAATTTGGCTCTAATAATCTATAAAATTAATAGAATAATGGAGTCTTTGTTCGATAACCAACGATAAAAATTCAAAGACTTCATGATAGCCACTAATGTGACTTTATCCAGATAAATTAATCATCCCTTCAGATAGTTTAGGAAAAAAGGTTCTCCCTCCTCTTTCGCATTCAATCGGTTTCCTTTCCTTTCGTTCCTCTCGTGTCGCGCGCCTTCTCTCTTCCCCTTTCTTTTCCGATTTGAAAATGGCCATTTAACAAATTTACGTATATCATCGCGTATGAATTTTACACCGGGCGAAAGTGATTTAAATTCGATACGTTGCCGCAGTGGTGGCGGCGGCGCATTACAATGAAAATTTATTCAACGATCGGATTTAATTATTTCCACGGAAACTGGCGGAAATTTGCTCGCCTTTTTTGTGATAGATATTTAACCGACGAATATATGTGTGTGTGTGTGTGAAAAAAAAGCACACAGCGGGCGCCATAGAGTGCAGCTGTTTCTTCTGTTCGCCGAAATCCGCAGGCGAATGGCTCCGAGGATAAATAAAATTGTATTTACACGCACCTGCGTTTTATAAGGAGATCGTTTTGGTCGTTACTGTATCCAATATTCTATATTAACCGTGAATTCCTTTGGGACACGTGTTTGTTTTGCCTGGATACGCTCCATCTTTTATTGTTTTCTATTTTAATTTATTTCCATTTAACGTTAAATTAAATATCATTTCGTTTGACGACCGTTTATAATTATACAGCCTTCCAACATTTTAAGTGGTTTCTAAAATTTAGCTACAGTTCTGTAATATTTGAAATTAATCTGTTTTATATCAGTTTAGTAGCCCCGAGGACGAGCAATAATGAAACAATACAAATTATTATCGATCCAATGATTAATTCGAAATCCAAAATGTTTAGAAATCAATTAATGTGAGTCATTTCTCACATTAATCAAAGATAATATGTAGATATTTTTCTGCTGGAAAAACTTGTCAATAGAACAATTTATCATATCGTAATAATTACATTATAACTATCATACATGTTATAATAATAACTAAACTGCTCTGTCGACTAGAGTCTCTCAACAATAAAAGAATACTTGCAAGGCACTCGAAAAATGACCTACGTCAAAGAGTAGACTCTGACCCTTCAATTACAACCTCAGAGGCTTTGAATGCTTTTTGAAATTTCACAAAACTAATATAGAGAATTTTCTGAAATTTGACACAGACTAATTGTGAGTTAAAGAATTCGCCCTGTCCATCAACAAATTTCCTATGAATCTCAAATATATACAAAATGATTTTGTCACGGAGTTGAGAGAAATGTTTCGAAACGTTAATGAACAGAAAACATTTGTGTAATAGAAGTTTGTATAATTGTATTAAATAAGTAGATTCACTTAACGACTAAAATACAGTTCTAATAAACGGAGTTTGTGTAGACGCAGTTACTATTATAGCGGAAGCCAGGTCAGAGGATATATTTGTACGAAAGGAACGATGAGACGAGAACTTTCGAGAGAGTTAAATCACATTGAAGTCACATCAATCACTTCCGTTCAAGCTGATCGGTTTCCAAAGAGAAGAGCGCTAATCTTGTACCCATTTCACTATCAGATTAAGCTATCTGAAATATGAAATTCATGTAAAACTAGAGCAACGAAAATAAACAATCATCGATCATTAGTTAATTTAATTTCCACAGTATAAATGCGTTATCCTCGAGTTTTCCTTAGAATTTTGTCAATTATATCCAAACGTAACTATTTCGAATTAACAGACCAGAGCGAATGATCTATGAAAGATTACTCTAAAATAATGTGAAAATAAGTTGTAAATAATGTGAAAATGTGCAATAATACTTTACCACGAAATAATGTGCTTTCCGTGAAAATTTATCAAACGTACGTACTAAGTTTCTTAATTAACGTTGCCCTATTTCCTCGACAACGAAGTTACAAGTGAAAAAAAAACGTTATTCCTGTTTATTCCAGAAAAACATTTCTGTTTGAGTAATTAATCTAATATAAGACTGTACATGTCGACTCTACTTTCAGCAATAATTTGAAATGAATATCTCGAGCGGTATATATATATACGGCTTCCCAAGAGAACTATTTTCAAGAGAATAATGTTGATTTATAACAGAGTCGGTAATTAACATTTTTACAAAACCAGTTCCCTTGGTTTTTACACACACTATGTGTTATAGGATACTACTGAGAAGATATTCTGCAATGAATTTATTCAACAACTTCGTTGTGTATTTAAGAATGCTACAATAATAGTATAAATATATAATAATAATATAATAATAGTATAAAATAAGAACATTCAAATACACCCTTTAATGATTGAATTGGCTGGATTTGGCTAAAAGAAAAAGAAACAGTCTCTTTTTTATTTTATTATCCTACTTTCTTATTATGCTACAGCTTTCATTATTTTATTATTCCATAAATGTTTACTAAATTGTATGAAATGTTATTTTTGTACGTATATAAAATTATAGACAATGCCACGAAGATGGACCTCAAGAAATGAATTTACTCTATTTAAATTTCATATATTCCATATTTCATATATTCGATTAAATTTCATATGTTCCGTGTAAATTGTATGAAAAAGAAAAATTATAAAGAGGAAGAGGGAAAGGAGAGAGCGCAACAACCGACTGTATCTCACCGTGTTTTGATTCAGTGAGAAAAATTGTTTGTCATAGGATAACTCGTTGCACATGGTAAAGAGTTTACCGGAATTCGTAACGTTCAATAGACAATAAAAATAGATGAACGGAGAAAAATATATACAAAAATACGTCACGGTGCGATTTTGGGTAAACAATTTCCAGACTGCAGCTTCAGGAGAGATCGAAAACAGAAGTATTTAATTGCTCGGTAAACCTACCAGTCTTCCAAATTCACGGTTCACCGTCAAAATACCGAATAAGTAAAAAGACACATGTAAAAATAGAATTCGATTCCGCTCTCGTTGACAATTCGTCCACGCTCTGATCAACTTACAGAATGTATTCCCGAAAGATAAACGTGAATCTTTCAGCCACTAAGATATAATACCGTAATGTAATAAAATCTCCCTGAGACTTGAATTTAAATTATTGGAAATTGTGCATGGGAAATTTCATAGAAATCGGTGAAGAAATATTTAATAACGAAGAGGAAAATAAACTTACTATGGAAATAATATTTTTACGAGAATAAAAGGGAAAGTTCATCACTGATGAATAATTATTAATTGACAAAATGTAAGAATATAATTTTAAAAAATAAGAATACAATGAAATAAAAAGAAAAGAATACAAAATCTGAACAAAAATAGAAAATATAAGGAATATTCAGAATACACATTAATTACTGCAATGTTTATCTCTGCTCAAATTCCATTCGTAAAAATTTCATTTTGCATAAATATTCGCTGTCTGTTTATCACATTTTCTCCCTATTTCACCTCTATATGCTATATCATAGAAACAGTCGAAAAAAAGAATAAAAAAACCAAACACTACAATTCAGTTCGGATCACGAATTAACGAGAATCATCTTGTTGCTTCGAACTGTGAACAAAGTTCAAACTTCCATCACTCTAAAACACCGGGCCATTGACTCGAAGTCAATCGAAGTGGTGTCGCCGACTCGAGACTTCAAGCAGACGAGAAAAACGACCAGAACGAACAGAGGAACGAAAGGAAATGTGCAACGGAGAAAGAAACAACGAGAAAATCGAAGATAGGAAAACAACGGTGAACGAGACAGAAATGACGCGTGCTGATTCCTTAGCGACGCGATATTTCAAGTCTGTTCACGTGGACGGAAAATTGAGGAAGAGTTTAGGTCCTTTATACGTCATCCTGGATAGATTTATTCCGGACGATGGCGAGGGATTACTATTTGCAATATAAATTTGCGTCAAAGCAACGTATAAAAAGAAGGACAAAAAAAAAGAGGAAAAGAGTGAGAAAAATAAAAAAAGATAAACAGACACAGATGTGCAGACAAATAACAAGAGAGTGAGAGAGAGGAGGAGCAAGATTGAGCAGACGAACGGATAGAGGAACAGCAACTAAAGAGCAGAAGTCACACGGAGAGCCCGAGAGTCTAGAAACCAGCTTTATTTCGGAATGGAAAGCCTCGTCTTTAAGCAAAATCTAAAATCGGCGATGTCTCGCTTGTCAGTTTACACGTTTCGGCTAGCGGTGCCTGCCATCGTGTATTTTTAAGAGCTTCTTCGCGAGAGGAATGTAAACTGGACGTTTGATGGACGAGCGCGAGTTGAACTAAAGCGACTGCTATGGAAATTTCTGATTGTCTGACTGATAGGATATCCCTTTTTTCTTTTAAACTTATCAGAACTGAAAGCACGGTGGAAATTCTAAATTGCAATAACGAAGTTGAATTTCGAAATTTTTTGCAAGCTCAAACGATAACCCATGAATTTTCGAGACGTTTAACGTGAACGATTGAATCGCTGATTAAGTTTAGATCGCGGACGATCAGAGTAACTGTGACTGAATCACAATTATATAATTAAAATACCGAAAAATTGACTGCATTCGACTTTTCTATTCTTCGCGGAAGAGACTAACAAAATTCATTCAACTCAGCCCCAGTTTAAAATTCCAGAATTAAATAATCGAATCTCCAATTACAGTTTTTGCCAAGCCAACGACACCAATGAAAAGTTAAATTTGAACGTTCTAAATTTCCATTCACTAATGAATGTCTGTCTTCGTCCATAATGTCCTATCAACATCCAAGCGTGCATCTTGACCATTCAAATTAATTCTCTCGTGACATTTTATACCAAGTTTTTGTCGTCGTTTTTATTTAAATCTTCGTTCCTTTAGAAATCCACTTGGCAGCTTCCTGGAATTGGAACTGCACCATTTATCTATCTATCTGTCCATCACTTTTAATTCGATAATACACCTAACGCTGCTTTCATCGTACATCAATTAATGTTTGAATGTCTAGTGTAAGAATCAGCTCTACCACAATAACAGTGTTGTGAATTATTAGCACTAGAACTATCAGAATGGTCAGAATGATCATTTTATAATAATTTTTAATAATACAGCAGTCGTATATTAATAATAGGATTACTATTAAAAATTATTACAAACTGATCATTTTGATCATTCTTATAGTTGTGCTAGCGTGTCACGACACTATCATTATGATAGTGCTGCTTCTTGCATTTATAATAGCAACGATATATTTTTAAAGATTTGAATGATCTTTTATTTTAACATAAAAATATGTGACAAGTATGTAAATATAATACATTATTACTGCAATATTAGACAGTATAATATTTAGAAGGAAGAGTAATAATTAAATATAAATATAAATACAATACGTCGCGAAATAAGGATAGACTTGTATTAATCATTGTACTAGAAACTTTTTTCTATTCTTTATAATTTCGTTTCGATAGTTCCTACGTTTCAACTGTTTTAAGAATAGCGTTTTAATAGAATATTTGTAATTAATTTTAGCCGATATGCTACATATAGTCGGTATGCTAATCTTATTTAATTTAATAGTATTAACGCTCCTTTTTAAGCACCGTGGAAAATTTCCGTTTATTCCTTCATTTATTATATTAAATTTTACTTCCTCCTTCCATACTTGAATATTTTAAACTGTTCCAATTTAGAAATTCTATTTTTATTATCTTCCGCTTCATTCAAGCGACTTCGTCTCGCGAGGAAAGAGTTGAAAATTCTATTTCAATCAATTATTTCACCACGATTTCCTACTGAATAAAACTTCAAACCTTTGCAAGTATATATCTATTACAAGTTAATACAACTGCTATTGAAAAATTGCTAGAAACTGGATCCATTTTGGTAGTTCTAGTGCTAACATTTCACAATACTGTTATATGCAGCTGTTTCTTGCACTGGATTTATGAATCAAGAGACTCGATGAAAGTCTCATTTTTCAACATTTCGTAGCGTCGAACCCATCAGTTCAGAATAATCTAGAGAGAGAAATAGAGAGAGAGAGAGCGTGTGTGTGTGTATGTGTGTGTGCGTGTGCTTTGCGTTTTGCTCGCGGATATTCCCCCAATTAGAAACGCGGGCGCGATAAGCTGAAATTAATCGATCTGTCGGCAAGGAAAATGCGCTGGCCCATTACAAAATCACGAGCAGAGGCCACTTGGGAAGCTGTTTCGCCGATAGTGCCGCCCACCGCTGACGAATTTTTCACGATATTAATTCTCTCGTTTCCCAGGCGGTACGTTCCCGGATCCCGGCTCGATGAAACCCGGCACCAGTTTCAGAATGAAAGGATCATTAATACGAATCCCGGCTTGCCTCGACGACCGGCCGTGGCCATTGTGTTCGAGCCGCGGAACGAGGAAACGGATTTATAGAAATGAAGATTTAAGGAGAGACCCGACGCGCCACGCTCCACGTACTTTCCCTCCCGCCCCCGTTCTTTTTTTTCTCTTATTCTCTTTCTCTCTTTCACTTCGTGCCACAACGTCGAACGCCCTCTTGAAATTGTGACGTTATTCTTATACGTGAACGATCTTCGTTCCCCTTCAGTTCACGGGGCCAGAACACGAGACTGTTCTTCTTCGAGTTGCCCCCCTTTAATTGGCTGTTCTTCGGTCAATCTGTGCATCGCAATTAGCGCGAGGTGAACGTCGGTACGAGGAACGAGTGCGCTAGCGCGAACGCGCAGTATAATTTATACCGCTGTTGGAGGAGGAAATGAATTATTAGCCGGCGCAGAAATCGTTTAAAATCTATCGTACCGACATTAAATTAACGTTTGGCTCGGTAATTGTTTAACGTTTGTACCGTTCGGCCAGAAACAGCTAGATTTATCGGCAATTTACATATACGCTAATTCGTCCGTTCTAATCTGAATCGGCAATTAAATCGCCTCTACGGCCGCACGCGCAAAGTATTCAAACATTTATAATCGAATTAATCTCTATACCTAATTGTTAATCCTCTCGGCGAGTGATATTTTCGTTCGTTGAACGCTCGAGAACTCGACAATAGACAATAACACGGGTAATCTCTTCCTCGTTCACTTTCGAAATCCGAAACATCGGTAATCATTGAGATCACGTCGCTCGAAGTCTTCGAACTTTTATTTCGCGAATAATTCTTCCCTGTTGTCCGTTTATCATCTCAGTTTCAGTTGCACGGCGTACTTTCTGTATTTTACATTCTTCTAATTATGAACGGGCTTTCGTTGCGACGAACTTTTAGTAAGTGCGCGCGCAAGTTTAAACAAGCATGTTTAAAAGCCTGTTAAAAGAACGCGATCACGCTCGCGCAGCCCGCAAAGCAGAGTATCCGGCCAATTTCCGAATAAAAAGGGAGATACAAACGAGGCCGGCAGAAAGAAAAGGGGAGCATCACATTCGACCCGGGTTCGAATGGTTGCAGCTGCGTCGAAGCACGCGAGCTTTCATCCAGTAGCTGGCTATTCAGCGAAATTCCGCGATCCCGTGCTATCAACCACATCCTATTTTCGTAAAGATTCCCCACCGAAATTTTATTTCGCAGAGAAACTACGTTTACACGACGAAGTGAGATTCGACGTGTTGACACGTTCCAAACTGACGAATTTCAAAAAGACTGTCGTCATCTCCAATCATAGCCGGCGAAATTTCTATACTTACGCAGTAGGTAAGACTAGTGGCGATCAAACTTGCGTTGAAGTAAGATAAAAATACATCAACACGATTTTTATTAAAAAAAAAAAGATGTAACGCAGAGGCCGATTATATGAAATCATTTCTATCACACTGACGTACCGAGTGGTGTAAAATTTTAATCTATGCATTGCGCAATATTAAAACCAATTGTTACACAGTATTTGAAAAATCTTGTTTTGTACTCGACTAGGAGAATAATTTTTTCGATTGTGATTCTGTTCGATTTTGTCTTCTGACTACTGACAGAATGAGAGACACCAACATTAACAAAACTAGAACTACAAAAATGGTCAAAATGACCATTCGAATGTTTTTGTTAGATATTTTATAAATATAAGTATAAAATATTTTATAAATATATTTTGGAGGCTTGAATGATTCTTCCTAAAATATACATGAATAAAAGTTTGTGTATCTTATCGTATTGTGAAGAATTTCGTTTACATTAACATCTTTGATGGACAGCAATTCCAGCATTAAATGATGCAACAGTTGCCTCGAGAGTCGATCGCGAGAATCTGACAACAGAACAAAGGCGTGATCCACACGTTGAAAATCCAAATAACTCGCCGCAGCATACATTTTCCATTGAAAGTGTGAGTATCGTCGCGATCGTTGTTCGCAGGGCAGCACTGCTAGTCGCAGTTATCGACGTTTGTTATTTATTTAAGGAACCTCCTTTGATGTTTAGCGTTCATCGAATAACGTGACGCCAGTTCAACGACGCGGCACGTCCAGTTTTCCTCGCGATGGAGCACGCACCGGTTCATTTGCGTATCGATCCACATGTCTCTTTCTTTCTCTCCCCCTTCTCACCCTCTCAACCTCGAGTATTTTTTTCCATTTAGAGGGGGTCTTTCGTTGTCAATTTTGCGGACACCAAGATGTTTTCGTTAATCCTCGTCCCGAAAAAAGGATCTCCCCGAATGTCTGACTACTTTGAAAATTGTTTCGTAGATAATGTAATTGTTTATGAATTTCAATTTAATTTGTAGATCATTTAATTGCTTGTTACAAGTTTCGGTACTTGCGGATTTTGGAATTGATAATGGAATAAAATGGAGTTTCTTTCCTCTAGAGAGAGAGAGAGAGAGAGAGAGAGAGAGAGAGAGAGAAAGTAAAAAAGTAAAAGACAAAGTGGGTTTTATAGGAGAGTTAAAACTAGATCTACAGTCTATTTGAATTGTATCAAATGAATTTAAATAAAAGATACAAAATCTAGACATAACACAAGAAACAATAAACTTGCTATGAATCCTCAAAAACGTATTGCATCTATAATAATATCTTTACGAATTCTACATTTCTATGAACAATCACAAATCGTTTATCGAACACTATGGTCGTTACAATATTAATGTAATTCAATAACAGAATAATAATTAGACTGCAACCAAGGGAAATTTAAAAGTGCAGACTAACACATAGTGGACAAATATAAGTATATAAAATACAAGTATGATCCTAAAGTAAAAATCTCAGAAGCATAGTTCCAGTCTAGTACAATATTTAGGTAAAATTCAGATAAGCAGATAGATACAGATTTGAATTTACTTGCCGTCTAATAACAATTTAGAGAAGATATTTGAGAACTCACGTGTAACGATAGATCCACCAGCGGGTGATTTTCTCCGGTTGAATTTTCCGTTCCCTCTGGCTCGAAGATTTACCGAGCTGCACTTGTCCATTTACGTCCAGCGATACGGAGATCGGCTTTCACATTGGCTAAATCATGATTCAATATCCGTTGTTTCCAGCCGGATCATGCGGCAAAAAGCATGCGGCCGAACCTTCCCCATATCTGTTTGAAAACAACGCTGAAACACAAAACACGTTGGCTGTGTTTAATTTCCTTCGTAACGTTGCACCCGCAACACTCGGTACGAGTTCCACGCGAAACTCTACGCCATCTAATAAATCCCGCTCTCCTCGCGCTTGTGATTGTTTATTTAAAATATAAATCAGAGACACACGCGCAACGTGTCAGGGAGCGTAGCGCGTACTCGCAAGGTGGAGGTGCAACGCGCGAGAAGAACCAAATGGTAATTGTAAATTTACTCACTCGACGTGACGATGGTGCTTTCTATCTGTCTTTTTATCGTTACACTGTCGAAACTTTCCGAAAACGAACGACTCTGTTTGATAAATTTACCTGCTGTAAATATTTGTAATATGACAAATGGTATTTGTAACATTTGTAACACGAGTAATAATAAACAATGGTTAAAAATGTACATTTTTACGCAAATTTCGTGTTCTTGGAAATGTGATTGAATAAGTAGAAAAAACAAAATGGAATGGAATACATAGAATAGATTAGAAAGCAGAAAGAATTGAAAATAAATAGAAAAGAATGAGAAACAATTCGATAGAAAATTACTTTATGTACCAAACGTCACAGAAAGAATGTTGAATATTTTTTCGACTGAATGAACAACGATGCTTCTGAGCAACGTTCGTGCATTACACATTGCATTGCACGGTTATCACATGTAACGAACGTGATCAAGATCGAACGCGTAGATTAAACGTAATTTTTATACGCGTATACGATTAACGTGAACGTAGAATTTTTCGCGGCATACGGCGTATACATATATATATATATATATATATATATATATATATATATGGCGAAGTAATAACTCGATCGATAGACCGTCGCCGACAGCGTGTGTCAAACGTACTTCTAGCGCATCATCGATGCAGCGCACGGTTAGCATGGCCGCAAATTCTTCGCATGCAACCACCGCGAGGCATGCAATCGTCCATTTCACGTGGAAACACTCCCATGACAGCTTTTTCGCTCGCCCCTCGTCTCACCGGTTACGTTTCTGCCTGATTACGATGCTCCGGAAACCCACAACCTACAAAATTCATTTTCTTCGCTTCTCGCCTTAATTGTATCATTTGCATATTCGTACACGTTCTGTTCGATAATTCATGCAGTAACATTCTATACCTCGAGATCATTGTCCACGGAATAATTTAAAATGTACATTTCTTACACCTTATAGGAGAAGCAACGACGAAAATATTGACTCGTACTACTGAAATCTTTCAGAGAGCATCGACACTCGAAGATTTTACATTGTAATGTGCTCGTAGGAAAATTTGGAGATTTGTATAGCTTGTGGTAATAATCAGTTTACGTAAAAAATATTGACTCGTTCTATCGAAGAACATTTCTCACATTAGTACTGAGGACGCAGGATATTACATTGGGGTGAAAAGTTTTTGAAGATGTTGCTCGATGTGAAAGAAAATAATAACGAAAATATCGACTTTTACTATTGAAATCTATAAAATCTCCGATATTATCATTCGAAAATGCTATATTGCAATTAAGAGCTTTTGAGAGATCATTATATTCAAGCAAGTTCGTTTAACTTCGTTCAATCTGACAACCAATTTATGTTACAAAGACAACGATTAAAATATTAACTCGTACTGCTGAAATTTACTAAGGAATATGCGTCTTCAATACTTTTATTCAAAGATTTTGTATTCTAATCGAGGAAATATCATTAAATTTATATGACTTCATTTAAGATTAGTTTAACGATCAATTCATATTAATAAAGATATTGACTCGTACTATTGAAACATGTTGTTGAATTACATTTTCAGAATTTAATAGCATCTAAATGGCATCATTTTGCAAGATTTCACGGTGTAATTGAAGTCTTTAAGGATATATTTTAAATTTATCAGCTTTTTCAATTACACTCACTTTAATGAACAATGTATGGTAAGAAAATACTGACTCGTTCTACTGGAAATTAATGACAAACTTCGACATTGTCATTCAAAGATTTCATCGGTCCTTCAAGACAACTAAATTGATTGGCTCGTTCAATATCGCTTCGTTCAGTTAATGAAAAGAAGACAACCGTGAAAATATCGATTCGTACTACTGAAATCTGTCAATGAAGTGTGAAGAGAGCGTGCAATTCTCGAAGTGCAATCGAATTTATAAGTTTGTCCGTCGCCGCTCTGCTGAATGCTATTAAACATCATGATCAGTTTACGCGGCGAAATAAAGCAGGAAAATTGACTGTTCGTCACTGCCGTTCTCTTTCATAAATTTCATTCGAGAAGTCGGCCAAACGTTAAAGGCGGGAAAGTTTTCATCCAGAAACTTGCGTAATTTCATTCGTCGAGTCCCCGCGACGAATTCAATCCGGATATAAGAAGCATATTCACCGCCGAAACGGTTAATTCGGGCGACGACTAGCACGAGGACTAGCACGGCGCGCAGTCACGACGAGAAGCGAAGAAACTTTCAGAATCCCTGTGTGTTCGCGAAACGACGCAACGTTCTCCCACGATGACGCCTGTATTTATAGAGCGATGAAATTATTCGTGCACGTGCAAGCGATGGAGACGAAACATTGGAGAGGATACAATAAAAGGAGGAGGAAATATCGTGCATAAAAGTTATTGCGACTACTTAGTTACTTAGTCTGCTGGTTCTCGACTATCTGTTTGCAAATTCTGAGATATTTCTCAGATATTTGTCACAATAGTCATATTTTTACGAGTGAAAAAAATTGAAAAAGTAGGAAAGTGAGAAGCAAAAATTCTTTGTTTCATCTAATCAAACAAGTATCGTGCTTTGAATATCTTTGTACATTACATGAATTTTAAGTTTGCTACAAATGAATGAATATTATTGTGACTAATCTAGTTTATCGATAAGTCTGGTGATCCAGAATATTTCTAAAATTGGATCAATTCAATTCAACGAAATTTGTTTAACAGATCAAAAAATGTTTTCATTTTTTAAATATTTTTCTAAATTTTCTATTGTATGAATTATTTACTATTTAGTGTATATAATTCGCAATCGTGCCAAGCAATCGAAAATATTTGTAAAATTGAATTAATTAGTGAAATTTGTTTAAGAAACAAAAAAAAGTATTTTTCGAAATTTTCTTCTACTGACTTTTAGTTTATATCTGTTCCTATAAAACAATTTCTATGAAATTTTCTGCAGGAGGTGACATTTTTGTTCATTCGTTTCCTTCCCACGAAGAAAAAGTTCAATGCACTAATTTCCTAACTTGAGAACAATTAAAAAATTACCTGTACACATGCTTACATCGATTATTTGTCTTCGTTTTCTACCGATTTCGACGCTTGGACGTTGATATTCGCTCGGCCGTAGCAAAATGTTGACCTGTTTATCTGAACGCCGCAAATAAATGTTATCGTAATTGTCTATAATTAATAAGCGATCGATGGAATTAATTTACGTGGCTTTCGATTACACCGATCTGTTATATTATTAATAACGATCGTCCAACGGCTCGTTATATGGAAACTGTTACTTCAACCTGCGAAGCCTAATTCTCCTCTAAAAAAAAAATATTCTCTAAAAGAAATCAATCGCGACTGGCCGTCAAAAATACAAGCAGGATTAATTTCTCAGTTGCTAGGTCCATGAAAAATATTTCTTTTATCGTCCATTAAAAATGACTTTACATCGTACAAACATACTTTCATTGTTAAAATCTCCAGTGAATGGGCCAGTAGTCATAATATTGCTACGATAATGATTAAACGCTTCTATCAACTAAAGATTTTGACAATGAAGTTTTTAAAGAAACGTGACTAACGCTGACTGGCTTTTGAACCCTCAATATATTCAACATTAAGCAACGAGCAAATTTTCTCGAATGGACAAAATGATTCTGTTTCAAGAAATCAGTAGGATCCTTCGTTACTTCTGCTAGAAATTTCCTAAACAATAATGCCATTCTGCATGATTCTGCATGACTTTTCATAACTGAATGTCTATTCATACTAGCTCAACTATATACTTGTAAATGCACTCAACACTTTAAGGCAATTTCTTATTTTTAATATACGCAAATATTGTAGATAACAAATATTTTCATAAAGTATTGTCTAATTAATGCAGTTTTGAATGAAATACAGTACGTGTTCTGAAACATCAGAGAGAAAGCGTATTGCTGCGTTTCTTCACCGATCGGAAAGACCAAAATCATTTGAATGGACAGAAGGTCAAGATCAGAAGGAAAGAAACAACGTCTAAGTAATAACAATATTCTACAAAACTCTCCAATAATCAGGAAACGATACACGTAACTGACACGTTGTCGCTGTACCGCGATGTAACAATTGTTGTTGCAACAAACACAATTTCCTACAATTTCACCGTTAACGTATCCAACCGCAAATCATCATCCACATCCCCGCATTGATCTAAAATCTTACCCGGCACACACAGGAATGGGCCTGTCATCAATCCTACCAACCCATAATAAATCCACCCCCATCAACGATCGGTCGAAAGCTCGGTTTCGTTGCTCGAAGGAGGAACTGGGAAAATCGCTCGACCGCGCGATCCACGGCAGTTCGGCTTTCGGCTGTCAGTGCGATCGGTTGCACGCCGTTTGGAAAGTTATGATTCCGCGCGTAAAGAGGTTCGAGCAGGAGGAAGAGCGAAACGGGCCGGTGCGTTGGAGGGTTTTGAATGGTCGAAATGGTGGAAAAAAACGAGGAAGAGACGGGCAGGGTGGCGAGAGGGAGGAAGAAATATAAAACAGTGGCGGAAGAGGGAAAGGTCTCGCGGCTATGTGCAATTTCGTGGTCGGTCGTGCGTGTGTATTGTGTCACGGGCAACCAGGAGAAGAGGATGTAAAATGCGGAAGAATCGCTCGTTGGGAAAGGTGGATCGAGGAGAAAGGGGGGGGGGGGGGGGGGGGGGGGGGGGGGGGGGGGGGTGTAACGGGGGTGGAAAAAAATTGAACCCGCGGGATTTCATTGGCGCGCGCTACCTACCGCTGCCACGGTCAGTTTCTGTCGAGTTATTTGCTCGGGGGGGCCACGGATGAAAATCGTGACGAGGTCCGGAGAATCCGGGGAAAAACCGTGTTTCACGCGAGAACGAAAGTGCCGGAAGGGCCGCGTCCAATTGGAATTAATGATTCGCCATGATGGGATCGTGAGACGGTGTTTTTAAGATGATCGATCGCGACACGCTCTCGATTCTCATCGTTCTGCCTTCTTGTCGTTCGTGAAAGACCAGCGAGTAAATAATTGAAACAAGTACGACACGATTACTATACAACAGTCATAACGAAATATCAATTGTCTCCTGAAAGTAAATTTTTCCAAATCGTTTTGAATTATTGCAATATTATTAAATACAATATGTTTATTATTATTATTATTATTATTATTATTAATCGCGTATTTCGTGGGTCCATCCGGTCATTTCTCTCAATGGTTACGCTCATTTTTTCTGTTTTCGTTGACACCCGAAGCGGTTTCCAAGCAGCGCGGGATTTATCAAAATTCCAAACGAGCAGAGACAAAAAAAAAATCGTAACACACAACAGAGCCGGTAACGATGAATACGCGGCAAATTCGGGTGAAAATTGTTTCTCTGCGTGCGCGCGGTTCAGAAACAGGAGGCGTGTACGTTGTTTGGGAAACGGTGCAAATTGTCGAGTTTCGTTCGACGCTCTACCGTGATTGATGGTCTTTTAAACTTTGTTGCCATTTAAGATGTTGCCGTTCCCTTACGTTCGTTTCTCCTTACATTCGAAACAATTAGAAAGTGTAAACAATAAGAACTGCGCACGCGGTTCTTCCCATTATTTTGCGAATAAAATGGCGTCGAATTGGCTAAATATTGCAATATTCCAGTCTTGCTCTTATTTCAGCGAACAAAAAAAAGAGTTTCAAGGAATATAAATAAATTTCAAATTTTAAATTTAAATATGAAATGTTAAATATCAGACATGTGAAACTTCTTTAGAACAGATGCTAGTAAGAAATTTATTAGTAAGAAAATATTATTTGATTATAATTTTTATTAGTAAGAAAATATTATTTGATTATAAATAATCGAAAGAGCATTGACAGGTTTAATTGAAAGAAGAGAATCCTAGGTCGATCAATAAAAATGTTAACGTGTCGTAAAAGGATGCAAAACAAAAGATTATAGATTTAAAGAGCTTTATAAGTATTATTATCTTCGATCGTTCTTATATAACTACTCTTCTGTATCACTACTCTTATTTTTTATTATATCTGTGCCATTATTATAACCGATAAAATTACAGAAGGTAATTTTTACCTATTTATTGTTAACTAATACATTATAAAATAGTTTGATATACAAATTGAACTTCCAAACTGCTAAAACGAAATTACGGATGGCTATCCATTATACAGGGTTTCTCAAAGAAAAAGTGATTAAGTGTAAAAAAAATAAATAATAATTCAAATATTAAAGCAATGTTAATTTGAACCATCAAATAATTCTTTCGCTATTAGTATCGCATGTTTATCAATACAAATTACGACAAAGTAACTAAATTCGAGGCGGGATCGTACAGGATCTTAATTCCTCGTCTGTAAAAATACTACAAAAATATTTATTTCATAACGAAACGACCATCTTGTCGCAACGATTTCCACAGAATAACGCGCCGTGGATACATTTCCGCCGTATTTTTGCTCTTTCAAGTAATAAAATTCGATTACGATAACGTTACGGAGATAGTGCAACTGCACCACGTATCAATCACATCTGGATTGAAAGTTATTCTGTTCGTGCGCACACAAAGCACCGATCCCACCTCTGAATGACAACGAATTATTGAAGGTTTGACGAAATGTTCATCAAAATGATGCAGAATTGAATAATCCTTCGGCGACAATATCTGCCGTTTTTATTAACGAACGGACGAAGAAGGAAACGCTTCCCCGGTGTAAAAAATACTTATTACTCAGCACCAGATTGTTCCCCGCGACAATTTTATTTCATATGTTGTAAAATATTTTCGGCAAAATAACCCGATGGAACGTTATTAATGGAACAAAGGATATACTTTCGACGAAACAAATTTTCACGCGTTCGTACGCGTTCGTGTAGGTTTATCGATCAGGCCGATACGATCGTACGTGTCTCATAACAAGCATGCGATCAATTACTACGGTGGCACAATAGCTGTAGCCTTCGCAGTCTTCGCCACATTAGCAGAGAATACAACGCTATGTCATTAAGGAGACCACGCGTCATTAAGTTATACTCTCGTATCAGTCGACGTGCACCGGCGATATATTTATAACTGTGACGTAATTTCGCAACGATGACAACAGGGAGTAATAATACAGCGTAGGACGCTTTAACATATAAAAATTACTCCTGGGAGCAATATTGACTCAACTCGATAGAGAAAGAAAGAAAGAAAGAAAGAAAGGAAATAAAGGGGAGAAGGCTACGTGGCACAATAAACCGGGGTCTAATAAAGCACAAAGTCACGGGGAAACGGAAAAATTGGATTTGATACGTAGAACGTGATATCAAAGACTGCGGGCCAGCAGAAACCGAAATTGGTAAACCACAGGTACGTTGGACATGATCCAACATGATCCAATTGCGCAATCAGATTTACAGACAATCCGGGGCAATGGACCTAATATAGAAGCTACAACATTCATAAGCATAATGTAAACGTCACTATAACGTGAAGTGTAACGCAAGATAAAGACATTCATATAAAGATATATTTTTTTTAGAAAGAAAAATGCAAAGGTAAAAATATGAATACAAGCTATGATTAGCAAGAGATGAGTATAATGATCAATCTACGAATGGGTTGAAGGGGTTGCAGGCCACTTTCGGTTCATGAAATGTAACTTTAGATTCAAAACAGCTGACGTAGTATAATATTAATATTTGAAATGAATGAAATGAATATTTGTTGAATGAAACCTTGGGAAAGTTTTATATCAGATGCTTATACTATATGAATTATACTGTCATGTATAACAGCATTGCGTCTAAGGAATTACAAGTAACTAACTGTAAATAAGTATATACTTAGTAAAAATTTAACATTAATGAAATTTCAAAATATTTTTTACAGTAGACATAATATGCACGTTTCCATGATAAATGTTTGAACACTTTCATGAGCCACTGTAAACGATATTGAATTCCACAGAAGTGACCAAAGTTCGCTAAAATCCCTAGAATTACACGCCAAATTTCAGAACACTTGAGGAAACACTTCCAATAACATTAGGTTTGTGTCCATAGTACTACGAATTCCAATTTGAAACTGTGAGGTCTTAACTCTTATGTCAATGTGATTGTGAGACCCGAGACGATTCACTTGGTCGCGAAACACGAACTGGACCTCAGAGTTGCAGGATCTCGACATTCATGACTTTGGAATCGTAGAATTCAAGATGGACTAGATTAGAGAATTGCACAAGTGTCAAGAATCCGAGCAGTTGCTACGAATCTAAATTCCATCTGTTCATTTAACTGCAATGCAGAAGAATTAATTAATATTATAATGTAACAATAACACTCGCTGTATTATGCAAGAATTAAATAACAATAGCAAATTAAAAAATAATATTTGCGGCATTCTCTATCTTTCAACTTAACGAACTGACCAATTTCTTTATTTCTGAATGATTCAAATAAAATTCTACCCCCTCGAAATTATGAATTTGAACGTTTCACGTTTCCGAACTGAATAATTTAGTAATACAGAGGCGTTGAAACTTCAAAAGTAGTTTAGCTTGGATTATACATGTTCTTTTAATTTCGGATTAAATTTGGCCATATTGAATCGTACAATCTCATAATTATGATTATCAAGGTTTCACAATCTATTTGTGAGGTGCATTGAATTTCACGTCGATTCTAAATTGAGTTTCCCCAATGCTTGAAATGTTCTGCAGACGAAGTGATGAAAATTAAATTCTCGTAACTTAACGGTATGTTCAATGTCTGACAACTTGCAAGTTAATGGCGTATTTATTATTAACCACATTCGTATGCATTCGTGATACGCTAACCTGCCCGGTATTATAAATTATTTTATGTGTGTGGAATAAACTTTAAATTGTTCCAATCTAACTCTATTAACATCCATGATTTTCGTGCCATCTCTAGTTTGCGTCTCGCGTTTCGTAGAATTATTTCAATATTTTCATCAGTTTTACAATGCTATCACCCAAATTCTATCTTTTAAATTAATCAAAACATTTGTATGAAAATTAAGGGGCAACAGACTTTGATTATTATTATTATTATTGTTTATCTAACTCTCAATTACTAAAATCTCAAGTACTTGATTTTACTCTGTTTTACATTCTACGCAATAAAGATTAATAACAAAAAAATTCAGTTACCTAAATCACAAATTCCAAAGCTAAATAATTTAACTTTGAATTGCTAATGGTTCCTGGTGGTCTAATGATACAAGTTAAGAGACAATATTATTCAAATTGGATATTACAATATTCGAAATATTTATATCTCGTGTTTATACGTTACTGCATGATCAAACAGACAGAACGAGACACTGTCACATAGCTAAAGTAGTTAAAGTATTAATATGTCCCCATGTATTTAGCCTTTCTGTTAGAATACTTTGCCTGCGCTACCAGCTCCCCACATATTACGTTTTAACAAACCAAATTTGTTACGCGCGTCGTGTGGCACGATAGTAGATTCTAAAGTCCAAACAAATACTCGTTTATTCCGGATTCCAAACGCTTTCCGTAGAACGGAGCAGGTGGAGCAGCTAACGTGCCATCGCTCGGAAGACGGGATCTAGGGTGGTAGACGAGCGTCTCTTCATTATTCAAAGCTGAGCGCGGTCATTGGTCATGGTCTCCACCGCTCTCTCAGAAACACTTCGAGTTTAACTACGAGTTTCTTTCAACTGCTTAACTTTAGTTGCCATCGGAAAATCCAAAGTCACTTGTAAAATTAATAAAAGTCTAACGTGTTAATTCCCGATTTCCGGAAGTTTGGATTCGTTTCAAACCTGATCGATACAATCGTGACAAGTTGACTCTCGTCGAAACGTTAATAAAATACATCAAAATTCATCCAAAGAGAAATATACTTGGAAGAAAATTTTATTACATTTTATATGGCTGTTGGAACACGTGGTCATTTTTGAAGAAGTGCAAAACTTGAATTATAAAGTTCGGACATTCCAAAATAGTTATGCTTGAATGGTACTATCTGTACCAAATCTGATCATAAAATGATACGTACTTGAAGATAATACTGTTAATTAAATCTTAATATTTTCGTAAAATATGTTATTAACACAAAAATACCACGAGCTCTTATATGATGCAAGAGATAAATTACAATAGAATTCTACATACGTACATAAACTCTGTATATTTGAATCAAATGTGTGTCAGTGCTTCGACTGAATGTACTTCGACTGAGTGTACGAAATTCCATTATATGAAGAAAAAAATCATTAGAAAGAATCGATGGACAATTCTCGACAAGTTTATATAAATAGAATTCTACTGTATTCAAATCCCCGACGCGAAATAATGCCCTCATCAAATGCAAAAAATGCTATTAAAAAAACACTATTGATCCTCATTTATGAAGACATTTCAAATGGAAATGATCTTTATATCGAAAATTATTATTGGCTCTCATTCGTGAAATTTGACCACAATGTTGTTAAATTTTCATTTATGCAATAAAATCCTTTAAACTCCATATGTGTAGGCGTGTAATACCAAGAATAACAAGATGCCTCTCCACGTTTCACAGATCGAGGCAACAATCGTCGCGAGGCAGATCGTCAAATCGGGAAAAGACGACGTGAAGGAAGAGGGTCAGGCTAACCCTAAGAGTTAATAGAGATCCGGTGTTAACTAAGCGGCGTAATCCCAAAGGCCGCAAATGGTCTAAGAGCTACGGAGCCACCTTGGTGACCCCTTCGGTCATATAACCCGGCATTTATTACGAAAGATTTTGGAAATCCATCGAGCGCTCAGGGGCGTCGCAGCACCAGAACGAGGGTAACACAGTGGTTAGCCGTGAATCGTATGAGGGGCATCCATTAACTAAGCTCGTAATCCCTTCAGTTAAGTTAGCACATGGTGCGGCCGGCGGTCCATCGTTCGTGCACCAACACTTAAGCACAGCCCTTAGCCGCCGGTTGATCTTCCTTCTCCCATGGTCATCCCATCTTCCTATCTCTGTCACGACCAACCGAGGACCTATCTGTGTATGTATGTATGTAATCGCGAAATCGTTCCTGAACTTCAATACCAATTGCAATTTGCACGTTTGCTCGGTTATAGAAGTGAATATCACTTGATCGAGATCGGAGAATATTATGAAATTGAAACAGGCACCCGGGAAAATACTCGAACACTTATCGTAGAAGAGCATTTATTTACACGTATATGATGTAAAATGATATAAAACATTCGGAATAATAAGATGTTAAAACGACAAATTTTGAGCTCGAACGTACGAAGACTCGATTTTTCAATCGAATCGAATAATTTTAGCAACGCTTCACGTTCGTTTTCACGAACTTCTGAATTTGCCACGTTTTTATGTAAAAATTGGAAAAATATTGCCTGAGCTGAACGTACGTATTTTCGAAGGAGAGCGAAGATTGGAATTATTAACGAATCGAGGAAATTAGCTTCCGCAGTGACTCGCATGTTAGCAAGATTTATGGATCTGCAGGTCCGCGAGGATTGATTCCCCCTTCTCTCGAAACGCTCAGACTTCGGGGTTCATTAATTTGCCAGTTTTAAGTATCGTCATTGCGCAACCAGACGGTTTCATGCTGATTAAATTTAATGATGCTCCGCATTATTGCTGCAGTGTAATTATATTTCAATATAAGCGAAACGCATAATTATTTCAACATAAGCATCGATTTAAAAGGAAAAAGAGGAAAGAAAGAACGAGAAACGAGAGACGTAACGAAGAGTAATTAAAATATCATACAGCTACGCGAGTTTATGGTGGAACAGCAGAACGTGGCAAGGCGCTTCACTCTCCCCTGTAATTTCTTACGAGACACGATTTCCAAGCACTTGTCTCTAAGAATCTTAACTTTCTTACGAACAGAGGGAAGATTAAAAATTGTTATTCATTATTAAGAAAGTGTTCCATCAATATTTCGAAGATCTTAAAAGCTGCGGAATTGTTACAAAAAAAAAGAAAAAAAAAGAAAGAAAAATGATCTCGCTCAATACAATATTGGATTATACGTCACACGTTAAACAGAATCACAACGAGCGCGAATTTCCGCGTCACGATCGATATCCATACGTTAAAAAATTGTTATACCAACGATGAAAAGTCGTTGGCAAGACTTTGAAAATTACGATTGCATTTCCATAAATTGCGACGCTCGTCAGCATATAGTTTATTTTCGCAGCAAACCGACCAAACGAAACGGCTATATGGAAACGGTGTTTTATTTTTTTCGCGCTATTACTTGTACGTGTGATAAATTTGTCTGAAATATACTACTGTCCATAAGTTGGTGCAGTTCGATTAAGAGATTAGTATTTTTTACAGATAGTGTAATTATAACTATTTTTCCATTATGTTATTAATCCTTTACATTCTATAGTAACTAGATACATTATGATCCATTAAATTGAAACTAAAACGAGAAATGTATCTGCATTATTCAAGTTCATTTATCTATAATGAACACTTGACACTTTATAAAGTTCATATAATGAACAATTTTTAAAATCTCAATGTAAAACAGATAAAGACGAATGTCCATGCACCTATAATTGCCGGGATAGATTATTAATTTTCCATTAAAAATGGAACGATTTGATTATAAAGACTAAACTGAAGATTTTGGGAATAAAACGGTATTCATATGACACAAGTGGCTTACACTTATTGTCTTTCGAGCTCTTCACTTGTTTCTTAAATAATATTAAACAATAATACGTAATTCTAATATTCTAATTTCGAATCTTTGATTCTCAATTTGAATCTTTGAGACTCAACGTCCTCAAAAGACAAAATTTAGTTAATACAAAGAATTGTCAAAGTTACAACATTTTCGCAAACGCTACGCAACATGTATAAGTACGTTCGACACTGATAATTTTTTTTTTCATAATTTCCATGCGAACGTGGACAAACACGAAAGTGGCATCTAAGTTTTAATGCACCCAGGACGGCGATAAATCGCGACGCGAAAGCAAAAGCCCAATTGCGTCGTAAAGCATTTACCTCGTGTTTCGAACAACCCACTGACATTACATACAATTTTCTTCGCATTACGTCTAATTGACCGTCTGATGCCAGCGCCGGCCCATCTCTCTATCAATCTTCGAATTATGCGCTGATTACACGGTTCGCCCGATATTGTGCATGATTTATTCGTGCGCCTCGTGCCCCCTTTCGCTTTACGCGGTATCCTAATTACAGGTTTAATGAAAAACATTTCATTCCGCTCGGATCGAACTCGCGTCGCTCAATTTCCACTGTGAACACCAATGCCGATGGTTCGAGCTACTCCGATCGACTTCTACTTACTCGAAAGGAAAAAAAAAAGGGGGAAAAAAGAGCAGCTAAATAAAAATTCACCATACGAACGCACCCGTCGTGTTCGCGTGCAACCGTTGCAACGTCGAACGATCAACTTTGATACAATTTCAATTCAAAAAGCCATTTAATCCAGCACAATTGTAGTCAACTGCGTAATGAATCTTCATGAAACCGCGTGCAACGATATATAAAAGCAAGCGGCGATATTTGCGCGCTTTCCGCACACGATTTTCCATTTTCCCTATTATGAATGCACGTGCTCGTACGGATCGACGTAGAAACGAACACACGGGAGAATCGTTATTTCGAAAGCCGCCGACGAGCACCGTTTCGAAAGCACGTTTTATTCTCTGCTCCTCATCTGTGGTCTTCGATGGTAATTGATAAGAGAGGAAGGAAGGAGCGTGTTTGGAATAATTCCGGGATTAAGCCATCCTGAGCGCGAAATTAAAGGAACATTTGTAATAAGAGCTTTGTTACATGAATCCTGAGAAATATTTGTCTTTCTCTTTTTTGCAAAATTGAAGCGCCACTTTGAGCGATCCTCGTTATATTTCGAGCCAAAGGGAAAGACTAGAAATTTTTAGTCTCTTGAGTAAGGTTTAGTAAGAAACTACGTAGAGTTTTATTTGAAACTCTACTCTTTCCTACGGACATTTTTGTACAGTGTTCTTTCACGGAAAAATAACACGTTTTACTTCAAGAGCGCACAATTCCCACGAAAATCAATATTTTTTAAATAATCCTGCGTACTTTCCCGCCGAATGTGGCTCTATTCTTGAGCTGTTCGTCACCGCGAAGGGGGTCATTCAAAATGGTTTTTCAATTGAGATAATTCCAGCTCAGGCACTTTATAGAAAGAAAAGACAAATTTTCTTCAAGACTTCTATAACAAAAATCTCATTTCAAATTTTTATTCAATTTTATTTTTTTTTAAGAACAAAATCCGAAATATTATTATTATTAATTTTATACAATTAAAGTGGTTTTTTTAACACTACAACGATCGATTATCTGCAACATGTTATATGTAGTGTGATTTTCAGCAATTAGTAATCGTCAAAAAAGCTAACTCCAAGTATTACAAGAAGGTAATTAAAACTCTGCATTTCGAGAAAAGTGTCCAATTAGAAAACAATATACATTCTATTGACATATATAGAATGTCACATATAATAACACCACTATCATATGATTTTCAAAGACCGAAAAATTAATGTTTAACTTAAAATAAATATTAACTTATAAATAAACCTATAAACTGTTAACTGAACACATTATAGCCAGTCGTTACAGCGATAAAGTCGTGTCAGGTTTACGATTTGTTATCCTTCAGCTTATGACTTGACGTGTTTTTATTCGTTTTCTTCGAAGAATCTCAACTTCCAAGAATTAACATAACGGTTCGAAGGTTTTTCTACGTTTCTCGTTCAAAACAAGATTACTTGGTGGCATCAAGTTGCTCGCAATCGTTGATAAGCACGAGTTTCGCGTGCTTATCAACGATTCGTCGTGCCTAACTTCTCGAGAGAGAAATAGAGAGAAAAAGGGAGAAAACGTAGTCGACATTCTAATTCGCTTTCTGGAGGAATAATTAAGGCGCGGCCGTGTCCGCGCATCCTCGACCAAGGGACGAAGGATAACGAGGCTATCGTCAACGCGATAATCCCGAGACGATGAAGTTGACGGTCGCGTTCGGCTAGGAGGAACTTTCCAAAGGAGTCTCTTTGTGTTCGTGGACCATCGACGCGAGCTCCGGACAAAAGCGCGAAGAAACATCGCGGAAGCATAAAGCCGGCGAGGTTGGGGGAGGACAACTCTCACTTGAAATAATGGATGGTGTTTAGCTTTTAATCCACGAACGCTTGTGCCTTGGGAGACGACGATCTTGAAATGATAATCAATCCCGAAGCGCTTCTCATTTGCGATATTCCTTTGTTCCCTTCTGCTAGCTAATTATATCGTGAAACGTAAGACGTTTGCATCCTCGAGTCTTTCGCCTTTGTTTCGCAGGGATCGATCGAGCAAGAAGTCTATTAATCGATCAGGTTGTCTTAAGATGTTATTAAATTCGTTTAGCTGTAAGCGATTCTTTGAGCCGAGAATTTCCGGATTCTAACCTTTGCGATTGTAAGAATCTTTTCTGTCTCGAATTCTTCGATTGTGCGAAGTCTTTCGAGGAGATGTTTGCCGAGAAAGAGATTGAAATTGCGCTTCGACTAATCCATTAATGATCAAGCGACGAAATATTGGGTAAAAGTGATGCGTCGAGATAATAGACTCTTTACTTTATTTTACAGGAGCAATTTAATTACGTTAATAATCGCTCAAATACAGTCGATTGTCCTATCTATTCTAATTATCTAACAATACCATTTAACACATCATATTTCCCACATATAAATAGAAAATAGAATCCAATTAATCGGTCAAATTTTATTAAAATTTTTGAACATTTTTTGAAGTACGATATCTGTTAAGGACTTAGAAAGCAAACGTTTGATCTTGCACTGCACTTTAAATCGAAACACTACAAACACTTCACTGCGAAATTACTGACTTCAATTCCTACGCCATACTTCAGATTTTATATATATATATATATATATATATATATATATATATATATAAAACATTACAGATTATATATACAACGAATACTTAACAGCACACGACGTCAGAAACGACAGAAGGGAGCGCGTCGGGACGCTCGGACACAGTCCAATATTTGTCTAGAAGCGGACAAGCCCGTAAGCTTAATTGGAACCGTGTGTCCGCGGTTTTTTTTTTCCTTTTTCTATCAAAATCCCAAACCGTACGCCGCGATATCATATTCCTACGGGTCCTTTTAACAAATTTACGTACACGTTCGTAATAACGGTGGCACACGCATGACCAGACACACACCGCCTCCATACTATAGTATACACAAAGTCAAAAATTAACCAATAAAATCACCAAGTTGTACACACTCGACGAGGCTACGGTGTTTAAACGACTTAATGAAAACACTTCCGGGAATCGCCGCGTTCTTCTCTATTTATTCGCGGCATGCTGTATTGTCAGAAAATTACACGGAACAGGCGGACGTACGTAAGTATACGTGTGAACGTGCGTTGGAAGAGACAGGAAGAGGCGAGAAAATCATTGCCGGTAGTTGGTAAGTTCGCGAAAGAAAGTTGAAATCGGCCGATCGCGTTAAGGGTCGAGTTTCGAATCGGGGATCCTTCGTTTTACGGACGGTCGGTCTAATTGGGCTATTCGACTCGTCGATGAATCCGCCGTTCCCCGAAGCTTAATATTCGGGAATAAGAGCCCGCTCCCGGGTATAGTTAAGTGTATCTCTGTTAGTTAAGTGGAATTTAAGCGAACCGTATTGACTCTTCTTTGATTCGAGTGGATTTACCTTTTTGCCAAGCAAAAGAATTTCAACTCGAGATCAATCGATCTCCGTTGCTTGACTAAATGCTGGCAGAAAGATGGGATGAAATTTTGTGCTGAACGTTGCAATTACGTAGAACGTTCTAGCTTTCTCCCGGTGGAGTGTGTTGTACATATGTAATAAATAATTAAACATCCGAAAAGTAGATGATTGATTCATTAAGATTTAATTTCCCATTTAATCTATTCATATCTTGCAACGTAGAAATGCAAGATGAACTGCTGTTTTCTTCGACATGACACGAAACGCATATTATTATTTTAATAATATTATTAAAATATGTATTGTTTTTTATTTTCTCTTCTTTTCTTAAATGAAGCATTATAAGAGAAAAGGAAAGATACTTGATGAAATACAACGCGATGAAGGAATGAGAACAACAGGGTTAATTATCATTTCCTTAGTTTTGCATTTTTAATTAATTCACCAACAGAACATATTAATAGAGTTTGGTTAAAAAAAAACTACAGTAGTCTATATATGAAATATCATGTCACCTATTTATACACCGTTTTCCATTACAATCAATTCTTGTTAAACAAACGAAGGACGTTTGACGGGAATTTCCAAAATCGCCTCGACATCTCCTATTCTATATCAATCCAGTATCTAAATTATATCTGCGTTACAATTGAACGAAATTGTATTGCAAACAACCTGTCAATCTGCGTTTCCATTTATCTGGTAGAAGAAAAGTACGATCGATGGAAAGATTTTTACAGAGAAGTGACACAAATAGATTGAATAGATTACAATAGAGCTCCGTTTATACGAACCCCATTTGTCTGAATCAAATTGTAGCCAATACCCGATTAAATGAACTGTTGCTGGTTGAATCTGAACTCCTATGAACGAGCGATTGCTAACAAAGCAAGGGATCAGTGGACTCCAATTATATAAACTGTCTGCTCCTCCTGTTGTCTCCTGAGAATTGGTGTAAACGGAGTCCCGGAAGGATACGCGAGTGAAATTTTAGGAAAATCAAATTTTTGGATCGTGAGATAGAATAAGAAGCCACGCAAAGGAGAAGATAATTCGATGGGTGGTGAAATCACGGAAGGAAATTCATTTGGCGATCGTTGTGATTTCACTGATCGCGTAATAACGTTGGCAAACGGACTGACGAATCACGGACAACCGCTGTTTGCCTTTGTCGACCACGCGTGACGTTGAATCCGTCGTTGATCGACGATTATCATCGGCGACGTGCGTCGATCTACAATCGCTACCGACGAACCCTAGCATTAGTACGCCATTCACCGCCAGATCTTGATCGGTCAACGATTTCTACATCAAGCTTGCTAAATAAAAACGCTGGGTGAAAGAAAAGACTATGCGCTAAATGGAAATTTAGAAAACAAGACTAGATGCCAAATGAAAATGTACCTAAATAAAAATTCTTTCTATCGATGCTGAAGATCATGGGCGACATTATTAGCGCATTTTCATGCAAATTCGTAATATTTTCCAGAATACAACTGAACAAATAAAGTCTCGGCAGAATATTGCGTTACGTAACAAAATGTCATAAAAAGAATTTTACTCTGGATATTTTCTATATTTTTTTTTCATATCATCTGCATTCTGCACAATTTTGCACTTTAAAATCTCTTGCAAGAGCATAAAAAATTCGCAGTCCAATTAACAGAATCTCTGGATGCATTTTTGAATTAATACTTTAATAGTACACGTACGCATGAATTTGCAGCGATACATAAAGATTCGAGAATTCGAGAGAGACTGTTCAACAGGAGAAAGTGTTGTTCGTTTAAAAAATATTTAATCAACGAGATGCATTAAGAGATTGCTTGGAAAAACTGTGTTTGTTTAATTAAATACGCAGCGTAACCGACGACGGGGTGAAAAAGATTGGAAAAAAAAATCACTGGATCATTCGTACGTTCGTCCAGTCTACAATTTTCGGTCTAACACGCACGACACCGCCTTCTGGGATTTTAGTCTCTCGGCAACAATTCGAAAATCGTCAATAATACGTCGTATGAATCACGCAACAAAGAAAACACTTTTCAATACTTTCCACCCAGGGATAAAAAAAAAGTGAAAGTGATGAAACGGAAACTAGTTGATAATCAACGAGGTAGAAAATATTAAACTACGACGCGATTATTCGATTATTCTGCCCAAGTTAATAATATTTTAAATATGACTTGATAATAAATAAATCGTGTATCTATCACGAAAATGGCATTCTAAAATTTTCCGATTTACAAATAACAATGAAATATATGCATCGTGGTATCCGTCAATTTGTCCTAGACTAATAACAACTGCTTTGTGTTTGATGGTGTACTTAGATGATTGAATAACGGTTCTATTTGCCAGGTTGCCAGTGTACATTAAATACACGCATAAATTCGTATTCGAAGACACATCGCATAAAACAGTATTACGTAAACAACCGTGATAATTGAAGGATTCAGACTGTAAAATATTAATACGTTGAATTTTTCAACTTAATTTACAAGTACGTGATAAAATAAGAAAGAATGTAGCAGTCTTAATACTTCAATTTATGAATTGTAGAATAACTTGAGAAATTTAAATATTCGGTAGAAGAAAAATCTAATGTAAAAATTTACTTCCCAGTACATAGAAAAAGAAAGAAACTATTAAATCAAATATGATTCGAAGATTAATTACAAAAATTCTATCGTAACACTTAATGTCTCACAGCGTCATCAAAACTCTTTGATTTGCCATTCAATTCTCTCTCAAAATATCTTCTTAACCTTATCAAAGTTCAACGACCGTCATCTGGTATTTCGCGTATTCGTTCCATTCTTTTACCATATCAATAATAAAACCACTCCCTTCTCTCGTTTATTTCACAATCATCATCGTAATTCAACCGCTCCCATTAACCTGTACAGCATGCCAATCAAACGTCCCGAAAACGTCCAGGCGTAAAACAAAATAATCGCGCCATCAACTGCAAAACCAGCTTGTGCCGATCACCAGAGAACAACAATGCAATGGTTTACCCGATTCGCGACCCTCCGTCAAACGAAATTCGTACGAAATCCCCGCGCGGATAATACAATCGCCACCGAGGGAGCCAATATTGGCGGGAATTGGAGAACAAATTCGAGGTATCGAATTAAGATGGCACAAAAGACACGAGGGACAAGAATCGTTCGAGCGACTCAAACCCTTGAAGCGTATTAACCCCCGTCTAAAAAGAAATAAATTCCCAAACAGCCTACACTATCGTACAATTGATACAACTTTATTGCTACTCGCTACGTCTACATCGTCTCCCAAAAACCGAGACCTAACCTAAAAACCTCAACCGCAACCCTTGCCAGTTGTTACTCCAAAACTCTTACTTTCCTTTAAAGAGGATTTAATGATTTGCAACAATGTTTTCTAAACATCTGAAATCCAATAAAACCCCCTCTCGTGATGATAAAACCAGATAATTTCTGTCAATTTACAAATCTCATAAAATAGTTGTAGACATTGTACTTACCTTTCTCTTAAAGAAACGGCTAATGCTTTATAATAAGAATTGATGATGGGAGAAGGTAAACTCGCGTTTCTGGAGCAGCTCTCTTTCTCTCTCTCTCTCTCTCTCTCTCTCTCTCTCTCTCTCTCTCTCTCTCACACACACACACACACACACACACACACACACACACACACACAACACACACACAAACAAAATAAGCTCTCGTCCAACACGGCTGTTAAATACGTATAGGTTGACTGCTCCTCTCGTTTGTGCCTCGTCCGCTTGCGTCCCTTCCGCCCCGTGCGCGTCGCCTTCTCAGCCCTCCCCACCCCTCCCTTCCACTCACGGCCCGTAGTCCTTTCCCCCTCCATCGAAATCGATGCTACTCGCGGATCGCGAGTTCAGTCTGCGACTGGCCACCGCGTGCGTAACGTCGTTCCCTCTGTTTCGCTTTTGTTTTTTTTTTCGCCTCGAAGGCACTCGACCCCGAGCATCGTAGATTAAACATCCGATGCACACCGGCCACGAAACCGCGAACGTTCCGTGTTTTCGTCGCGAGATCGCGTGTCGTTGTTCGTTGTGGTCCGCGATCGGTGTTGATCACGTGTGACGTCGCGCCAAACGGTGTATAACCTCAAAATCAGAAAGGGGTAAGAGGGATTCGTTTTCCGCGAATGGTACGGAATGAGGAAGGACTCAGTGACACAAAGGGGAAGATGTATCAATCGACGATGATTCAACGCGAGCTCGGTAAACGACCCTGAGGCGATCGGATGTGCGACGAGGCGCTACCATCGAAGGATAACAAACAGCTCTACAGCTGCCCCCCTGCAAAGGACACTCGACGATTGGGTGAGTGAATACTGTAGCGTCACATTTCCAGGAAATACTTTCACCACAGAGCAGAGTGCGTAGTTTTTATCGAAACTAGTCTCTGTTAACGTTGTTGTCTTGTAATTCGCGGAATTGAGGTTTAGTCCCTTTGAATATACATTGGCAACGAAGCAGTATATTGTAAATATCGGAGCAAGTTCTGACATGCTCGTAATGAACGCGATGCAAGCTGAACAAAACGTTCACGCGACTCACGGGAAATTAAATGATATCCCGTTTAACCCTATCCACCGGGTTATCGTGATATATTTCCAGCGGGATGAACGCGTTCATGTAGATACGTAACGTGAGCTGATAGCCCGTATATATGCTGGCAACTAGTGGAAGAGTCGTTGGTCAGTCCGGCCAAGTTTATCACAGGCCGACATTCGTTTTTCGATTATTCACTCGACACCGTGAAATATATTGCGGCCTCTCTCGTTCGAACGATCATCGTTCTCCGTTCGAAATCCCCGGTGTAAACTTGCCGCACGCAGGATAACGAAGTTTCTGAAATCCGAAGTCTCGATCGAAATAAATTTCCCATCGTATTATGTCAACCGTGGCCATTTGTCCTGCAAATTCATCGGCGAGAATTACGCGGACGTTGCATTGCATACGTATTTCCGTTCGTTTCGCGGAGCGACACCGAACTAGAAACTTCAATATTTCCGCCGCAGGAAGCCTGACAACGTTAACAGCCTTGAAACGCGGGAAAACTCCGTGAATTTCGTGTTCCGATCTAACCACATATTTTAATTTCTCCTGATAACGGGAATTCCTCTGAAGTTTCTTTTCATATGACGAAACTAATTTCGGAGCATTAGCACGGAGAATCTGATGTACTTGTTTGTCGGATGCTTTTTACTAAAAATTTGTAAAAGTCAGGTTAGGGTTTGGGAATAAGTGAGGGAATGGAGTATTTTATGTTAGAAACAAAAGAACAAATGATCGTCAAAAGTTTTATTAATTATATCCAAAAAAACTTTCTAAAGTGGGCGAAATAATTGATATAATAATGAATGGAATCTTATTGTGATGGAAATACGGGTCTGATTTGATAATAAATCTGAATGATTTAATAGATAGTAACAGATAATCTGTTAAATTTTATTGATATAAAATCATTGAAATTTTAATTATTTCACATTCCATTCCGTGTGATAAAATCACTTTCAATAGACGTCAGCACCGTAGCTTTATATTAACGTCTAACTGAAGCTATTTCGCACTTCCGCCCTGTCACTCTTCTCGAAATATTCCAACCAAAAACATTTCTACTAGAATTGACAATCTCGGACATTCGGCGACACTTGGGAAAATACGACATATAAAAAGGAAACGAAAATAAAAGCGCAGAATGAGAAAGATGCTGGCGGACGATATACGAGTTCATCGAAAGTAGACCAACCGTACGATTGATCAGCCAGTACGGCTTTATCCTGACGTTTTCGGCGACAGTTTCCATTAAGGTAGCTCCCGTGGACGTCTCAGTCGATGTTCATTTCGCAAGAAATTTCATTTTCCCTCTCTTTCCTCTCTTTCCTCTTCGCGGCGAATTTCGCGCTTTATCGGATGTTGTCCTTCAACGTCCACCTGCTGCGATATCGTGACACGTACCGCGACGCGATCATACGCGGCTCCCCTAGGAAGTTGGTTAATTAATTGCCTTTGGAAATATAATCCGAGCGTCGAGTGTAACTAATCAGGGAGAAACTCGGTCGGACGTTGACGGGCATGTTTGCTGCAGCTATCACGTACGGGGATGGAAATGTAATTTGCCGGGATAGAGTTAGCCTCGTTGAATGCCGTGGCCAAGCTTCGCCGCCTATTCTGCCCATCAGCTCCAATCTCCTCGACGGCGTGCCACCCATTGATCGCTACCAACGATTTTGCACGTAAGAATCTAGAAACTAGGGATCCACCGAGACTTTGCGTGGTGAACGTTTTAACATGCTAGTTCTGGCGAGAGATAGGCGCTAAAGGGTCGAAAGGATCGTTAAAGGGTTGTTCCCCGTTTTCGATTGAAGAACACGTAAATTCTGATTCCGACGTACCGGCAGGTATAATTTACACTGACGATATTTTGAATCGAGGTGGACGAAATGATAGAAATTTAAGAACAGCGACAGACAAAAGTGTTGTTATTCGACTTACAAATGTATCCGAGCATTGATTAAAATATTCAAAACACGTGGTTAGGATTTTGGAGTTAAGAATGTCAAGAATATAAAACTCACGAGAGTAGCAGTATAAGACTCACGAAAGTAGCGGTATAGATCATTTGCTGTAGAAGAATTTCTATATAGGTATATGCTATATACATAATGGAAACGACTACTGTGATTTGTAAAATTTGAAACCAATCTGAAAATGTGAATAGAAGTTACAAGATATTTAGTCAGAAATTAATGTACAGCACGAATAATTATTTCGAAGGTTTCATTGAATATTATTCTTCGTATAATAGATAATTGGCTGTTTAAATATTTTTACGATTTCTGTCAAATGTACACCTGTGCTAAATATTTTATCACTTCGGTGTACATTTTCAGAATAGTTAAATATTTTACAAATATAATCATGATAGTCGGATCTCGCTGCAGTGTTAGTAAAATTCTGACAATGTTCGTCGTACTTTTAAAAAAATTTCTCTAAATATTCAAATGCCATTTTTAATAAACATATTTTGTATTCCAAACGATGGAAGTTCTATTATTTATTACACAGTCAGATTCATCCTTGATATACCACCTGTTTTTGATATTCAGATGATTCCCTTCCTCCCGCACTAGACGTTTTCGAATTTCAAATGTATGAAAGTAAGAATTTCAGGATAGGTGAACTCGTCGGAATATTCTTCTTTAAAACAGGAACATTCGAAGGAGCAATAAAGATTTTCTTTCTGCTCGAACAGACACACGTTTACGGTCTGGCATCGAGAAATCCGCTGATGCTTCCCTTCCCTGACATTCTAAGAATCTTACGTCTCGTTGGATTTTACGTATAAACAGTACATCGAAACAAGTTCGTACATATAATGCTCGAGCGCGATCAACGCGAACTCAACTTTGGAATCTTCCTCCCTGAGAACAGACCAACGAAATATTCATTTCGCTCGCTCGAAATTTTCCTTTTAATCCTCTAAAATGAATGACGCCGTTACGAAGAACATGAAACTCGCCGGCTTCAGTATAAACGATTATAACAAATTTAATTGAATTAAAATTTAATTAAACCCGACAATCAATCTCGTATATACCATCGATAAATTAAAACGCGCATGTAATTAGCGTCGAGCATTGAATTCGACGTGACTATGTTCAGCGAACAAGAAGGGCGGAAAATATTGAGAAACGAATAAAATAGAAGGTACAAAGTGGGAGAAAAAAATTAGTAGCTCGCAGCAAGACGACGGATTTTTCGATATTTTAGATAATAATGACGTATTCTAATAAATACCAAACTTGGAACATGATGGGCAGTATATCATAAAAAATATATTATCACCGAGTTGTCATCGAATGGAAATTAATTAATTATACAAAAAGAATTATTCTGTCTGTGACTTACACATAAAAAGGATGAATAATTTCAATGTCTCTGGTGAACGTGCAAAAGCGTATAAATTTTGTCAAAATAATTTAAGTCGTCATTTTAGTCGTCGAGAAAATAGAATATAACGTATATTTCTGATGTTCAACGACAGCTAAAAACTCTAATAGCAATTTAATATTACAAGTGTTTCTCTTCAAAACTAATAGTTCTATAATGACTTACATTCTTTCGCCCATTCATCAGAAATATAATATTACAACAACAACAAAGAGAAAGGATAACAAAGATGCATTACGTTCGTTGTATTAATTTGGAAATACTTTGTTTCTGCAAATAACATTATTAATAAAGATCAGAATTCATTCGCAAGAATCACAAATCCTTTCATACAGTTAAAAATTCGTGGTGATTGTGTAGAATAATACAATAAATGTCTACCTAAAATAATTAAAGATGCCAAAATGTATTTTAGCTTTCCTTAAAAAAGAAAAAATCGTTCTCGTTACGATCAAAAGTGATCGGGATTAGCAGAAGAATGCAGGGCGATAATTCTCGCGAATTGCATGAAAATATTCTAGTTTCAATGTCGTGTGCACCAACGAACTAGATGGTTGAGCCTGGATGGTTCACGATTAAAAGCTCGAAGCATCGGCCGCGCTATCCATTTGCATATAGGAAGCTCCGTATAAATTCCGTGGTTATACCGCGTCAGAAGCAATAACGCAACGCGAGGCAGAACACGTTAACGCCCGCTTGCAGTTTACGTACGATTCGATGTTACGCGTAAACGATTGATCATACGCTTCGTTCGATACTTCGAATACGTCGACGTCGAGGATGCTTCTCTTTCTCTTCTTTTTTTATTTTTCTTTTTTCTTTTTTTTTTTTTGTGACACCAGTGAACGACTAGAACACGGCTCTTTCCACCGCTCGAAACACTGAAGTTTAGTACCTTGGACGAGTTATTGTAGATATTTCGTCGTGGAACTTTCGGAAAATTCCCGTGCGCGTCGTTGAGTCCAAGCTTGTTCAAACGAACTTGCGAATCGATATGAGCGCAACAAAGTTGCTGCTACATTTTAATACCGCCGCGGTATTTATCAAGCTGTAATTCAAAAATCATGAACTCTACTTCTCGGTAGTTTTCAACAAATTTTAACAAGATGTTTACAATGTTAATATTATTGTGCAAAATAATGCAGGCGCAAGAATTAGCAGAATACAGTAAAATCGAAAGCACCAGGATTTTTAGATAAATTACAACATTGGTAAATAATAGAAAACTAAAAGGATCATTCGTATTATGAACCAATCGAATTAATCTGGATTAATCGTTAACTAATTTTTATTATTTAAATTATTTAAATTTTGTTAAAGATTTCTTCTAGAGAGAAAAAATGAAATACAAAAGGAACAAAAGAGAAAAATGTATCACTCACAAAATTTGACGCCGATTTAATAAAAATATTTCATTGTAAAAGAAAAAAAGGAGTGCAAATACTTTCTATAGCCACTGTACCTATGTACATGAAAGCTATGGAAACACAGAGCCAGAGAATTTTTATCGTAAAATGGTCGAGCAAGTTATCAAAATTAAATTCCCCGTCAGTCGTCTTTATCGTTTCACATCGTTTTTATCGTCAAATATTTTATATCGCAGGAAAGGGGCAGTACGTTCGAAGTCAAGTAACATTTACTTTTAATTAACAAATTACTTTCGTCCATAATATAAATAAATTTTGTTACATACTGTCACCAAAAAGCGTACTCGTTCAACAACGAATATTCTGTAATAGCGCTTGGCATCGCGTTATTCCGCTCTCCCCTTCGTCGAAATCTGCAACCAAAATTGCAGCTTGCAATCAGAAGATCGCCTCGTACGCGCCAGAAACGCACGCTGGAAATCTGTCGAACGTCGAGGAGGCGGAAGGAAAAATCGCGACCGCGTAGCCCGCGAAACCGCGGCGATAAAATCACGAATCAGAAACGCTGCGTACGCCTAACATTAACGTGCGGTATGTACTATCGTTGCGGTACTGCAATACAAATAGGGCCTGTTTCCGGCCGCGACGGTTGCGCGGCTCGGGTTCACGCGTCGCTTACTCATTGCTGCACATCCGCTCGGCATCGGCGCCGCTTTTCAAAGCCGCGAAATTTACTTTGGCTACTCGCGAGCGCGACTTTAAAGCAAGAGTTTCGCTCAAGAGTTGCTGGCGCGTTGGCAAATATCGTTTGACTCGCAGTGCGTGAACGGTGAATCACGTTCGAACCATGCACGAAATCGTGGATTATGGCGCGGATCGTTGGACGGAACGCACAATGTTTCGTAAACGCGTTACAGTGTTATGTGTCTTTCGAGTTTCGATAGGTATCGATGTTAACCTTTGTCGATTTAGCGTGATTTAATTTCTCGAAGAATTGCGTATGTGAAAGATCGTCCGAAAGAAGGAACAAATTTCGAGTTCAACATTCTTTCGTATTGCGAACAAAAATTGTCCGCAATTGATTTATATTTATTTCGATATATGAGGAAATATAAAGTTGTAATAATTATACACGTCGAAAAATTAATTTTTTCTGAGAAATACTAAAATTTGATATTTCTCTTTTCTTTTTTTTTCTTATGGACCCTTCACGTATTAGTAGTAGTAGATGTAATAAATTTAATAAATATAATATTTCTTTTTACAATTCTCAATCTGGTGACATAACAGAGAGATTCTACAATATAAAAGTACTGATTGTAATTTGTAATAGCACTCGTGTCCCCAACATTCACCAGCCGAATAAAACATTTGAGTTAAACTTTTTGGACGAGTTCCGAGTGAAGAGTTCTTGTTGACATTTTGGTAGAATTTATGTGATTTAGAAGTATACCAGGTATAATGCTTGAGGGATGAAATGTGAAAAAGTAAGCCGAGTATTTTGGATTTGAGGAGAAATGAACGAATAAATTGTTTGTTCGTGAAACTATATTTTGCGGTATTTATTACAGTACTGCGTGTAATTTATTTCATTACGAAACATTGTAGGAGATTTTGAAAAATGCTACCTCCAAAATTTCTCACCGTGCAACAGCAGAATTGTCAAATAAGACAGTTGAATTTCGGAACATTGAGTTTTTTTTTAATACAGAAAGGAAGGCAAGATCGTATAAATCAAAAAATGTAATCGATGGAAATGAATACGTTAACGTTTTGAAAATTTTTTATTAGTAGATTGTACGTACGTTACGTAAAAGTAAAATTTCCATCAAGTGTGACGGTATTTTCAGTCTTTCACTGTAGAAAGAAGATGAGGTCGCAGAAAACGAAGAATATAACAAATTACCGATAAAAGAGGAAACGTGCTGGAAACGAAACAAATTTTAGACAAACATTGACCATTTGTCGAGAGCCAGCTTTATATTTCAGTGCAAAGCTTAATGACCCTTTGACTTCGGTACTTTTACGAACCAATCGATAATTATCGACACGCCACAGCAAAGGTAGTTCGATGAAATTCATCGAATTTCGTGCTCTCCTTCCGCTCGAGGTCGTCGCCACTCGAATGATACCCGCGTTTCAATGGAGTGCGAAACAATTGATCCATAAATCATGCGATCAAAACCCGGCCGTGCTGGCCGATGATTTATAAAAGCCCGCGATGTTTCGCGCGAGAAACGAAAGCGACGAAAAAAACGTCTCGCACGATGTTACAATTAATCGCATTTATTTACGTACGAACAGACCGAGGTCAATATTACGCGACCGGCGCGTAAAAGTTTTCCGGCCAATTTCATAGGGAGCTGGAAAGTCGGTGTTGGAAAACTGATAAAAAATAAAACCCACGATACGTGATATTTCTTTGTTTCGTTTGGCTTTATTCCTTTTGTTCACTTTGCGCTGTTTGTTTCTGTTCTTCGGTACATTTCGTTTACGCTCGCTTCTTTTTTTTTTAATTTTCTTTTTCTTTCTTTTTTTTTTCTTTGTTTTTTCTGCCTGTAAATGCACACGATTAATCATAGTTTTTTTACTTGGGCGCATTGCGCGCAATGTACCGTGAAAGGATTGAACTTTCTATCGCAGCGTTGTCCGACGAGAATGTTCGCGTACAGAACTGTGTTTTCGTTTCACGTGTTATTTGCGGCAACACAATGTCGAGCATCGCGAGTAATTAATACAACTCCCATACGTAATTAGTTATTTAAAAAAATCAACAATGAAGGCTCGGACACTTCTCCGATTCGATTTAATTAAAGTTCGTTTCAATACGCGTTAAATGACATCCCGTGTTATTAATAAACTATAATATCATTTGCTAGGTTACGGAACGATTTTGTATGTTTCAATGGCTTTCTGGTCGTAAATACAATTTTACTGCATATTTGATTTCGAATATTAACACCACACACGTACCAAAATATTCCAGGCAAAGAAATTATTACAAGAAATGGCTACTAATGTTGCAAGATCTATTTCATATATGGAACATGTATCCAAACTTTTGATCGACAGCGACATTAATCACGAATTCTTAAAGAATGATTCTATGAAAATTGAAATTCGTTTTTGATTCAAGAATCCTTGACGTTAAAGAAGTTTAAAAGTTTCATTTCAACCCTCCATAACAGAACTTTTTTTCTTGAGGGGAACTCTTTCTTTCTTTTTCTCTCTGTCTCTCGAGGAGAAAATTTCAAATAATAATTATCTCTTTCTTCCGGAGGAATTGAGAACTAATAATTATCATAAATAGACAGAAGTACAGTGACAATAATCAAACAAATAATAATAATAACGCGATACTGAAACCTAAAAGAAATTGATAGATATAGAATAGAAAGTGCAGAACATTTAAAAAATACAAACAAATCCAACAATTATAGATAGATTTCCACGAAACTCGAAAAATTAAGCGGCAACGATGTAAACGATTTCGATTTTTCGTGGAAATCTGTGGAATATTTTGTCGCATATTCGCGTTAGATATCGATATTCTCGCGTTGGAAACAGAGGAAGGACATCCCTTGTGCATCATTTTCACTTTTAACCTGTGCTCTCGCCGTTACTTTCCTTTTAACTGATTAAACCACTCCCTCTCGAAGACCTCTAAACCTGCTCCAGTCTATAACACGGGCAGAAAGCTCGGGATTCTTGGAGAACGCGCGCAGTAAAACCGAATCGATCAGGTTACGTCGTATCATCGCGACTTTTAAAGCGTGTTATAGGAAGCTGAGGAATCGTTGCGGTGATTTTTGCGTCTAACTACTCTGAGAATGGGCTGTTTGAAGAGGAACGACGCCAGATTAGGGCATATTTTTGCCGTCTTCGTGACAAACGGTGCAACGTTAAGTAATTCGGGTCGATCGGACGTACGAGTTTACGAGCAGTGGTGATAGTTTATCGTCGAGTAAACTATTCGATCACCTCGTTTATAGTCTGATACACGATCGTGCGTGCATGCGTGCGTGCGTAGCGTAACTATGTGTAAAATGGTTTGAAATCGTCGGTCAAAATCAAGTACATACTATACGAACAGCACAGCGCGAAATGACAAAGAGCTTGATTTTGTGAAACTTATAATTCTTCATTGATATCGAAAGAATTACAAAAGTCGCGTATCTTTTGGATAAAGTCCATGTAATCGGATGATTGGATATGTAATCAAAGCTACATTTTATTTACACGTACCAACGAACCTGCAATCTATTGCTGACAAACTCAATAAACGGTTTGAACTCAGTGTATTCCGTTACTTTAATTGTACATCATCGGAAACAATTCTATTATTAATACCGATTTATCGTCCATTAAGAATTTATAGTTCCTTTCAACAGTATATTGATACACTGTACAAATACACGTTCATTTATTGCGAAGCAAGTTTCCATGAAGGAACACCATCTGTTGCGCCCAATGATTTACAACGGCCCGGCGATCATTATTGACGGCGAATTTATCGGGCCGTAAATAAAATTGCGTGTAACGCAAGACGCGCGAGACTCCGACTGTGATCGATACACTACGATGTTCGGACGAATTTGCGGTATTTCACCAAATTGACGTCACCGATCGCGACGTCTCGATCGTTTGTTTTTCACCCGTACGAACGAAATCATACGGCACGCTCTTTTCGTTCGATTCGATCTCTAGAATCGAGTTAAAAGCACCTTCGAGCTAGATTTTTGTTTGAAGAGCTATTCCTTTGACCGGGTTCAATTTCGTTTTATTCCGTTTAATTGGACTTTTTGTAACGCGAGAGAGCGCGGATAATTTCGATGATTGGCGGCAACCTCGTTCCCTCTATTGTTAACGTTAAAAAATACGTGTATATTATCCTGTATAATCGCGGATAATCGGAATAATGAAGTAGTCTCGTTTCCCTGGAATAATGTATTATTGCTCTCGCAGTATCCACGGTCTGAAGTGTTCGATGAAAACGTAACGATACGGGGAGGGATGATTGATTCATACGTGGATCACATTGATAAACAATAGAGGGGATGATAAACGAAGAGGGACTCGGTAAGAGTATCCCCTTGAAATTTGTCTCGTTTCCTCGGGAATCTCCGTTCCGTAATGCTCTTTAAGTATTACAAAGTATATACATTTCTCCTTTGTCTGATCACGGCTGAACCTTAACCACTGCGACTCTCTTTCCACCCGGCCGGGCTCGAACAATGTATTTCACATTCCGGCTTTTATCATCGGTAATATAAACGTCACGATGGAACAAACTATCTTAGTATTACTCATTCGTTATCGTCGAGTCGCCGGTACGTTTCCCTCCGACGATTTTTAACGCCGTGAATTTCTTCCTCCCGCGTTTTGTTACGGGGATGGTATCATTTCGAGAGGGGGGAGAAAAAAGAAGGAAAAAAAAAAAAGAAAAAAAACAAGAGAAAACGTAAAAAGAAAGGAAAGTGCCGTAGCAACGGTTACGAATACTCCCGTTAATTAACCAGGGTCGTTCTAAATTTGTTTCCCAGCCAGTTTCAACGACGGACCATTGATCAATGAGGTCGACGATGATTAGTTCGGCTCCCTGGCTCATTAGAACCGCCGCAAAGCAATAAGTCGACTGACTTTTTCATTATTCTCGACACGTAGCCTCGCGATTAGTTCAGTTTTTATTTCCTCTCTCTCTTTCTCTCTCTCTCTCTCTCTCTCTTTCTTTCTTTCTTTTTCTTTTCCTCTCTGTTCTATCGCTACTCTCGAGGCAACCGTGACGAACGATTCGAACGGATGACAATTAACTTCGTAACGTATAAATAAAATAGAACTCGATTGACATGCTAAAAATGCCATTCATAATAATAACAATATTTCAATTGAATATACTAGGAATTAGTTATTTTTGCTCCGACAGATATTTCACATTTGTTTGTTACACTTGTCAAATGTAATTCTGTCTTTCTACGAATATTTTTATACTTTCCCTCTCTTTGTAGCTCAACTTAAAGTTATGTAAGCTAAAAGAAAGCGGAATATCCTATTTTTTAAATATGTTTAAACAACACTTATGAACAATAATTTACTTGTAATTAAAAATTAATCTGTACAGTAACATGATTAATAATAATATGACATCTCTCGGAACAGTGTCCGAGACACACAGATCCAATTTTCGTAGACAAGTACTAGAATAAATTAAACTCGTTTCCCCCGTTTTCATTCTGCCGTATAATTTTTTCGATTATATATTACTGCTTTCGTTTTGTTATTTTTAGGACGACCATGTTTTTATTGATATATCGTTCTTACATTCTAGTTTTAAAAATAAACTAAATCAAACTCCCCTTTCGTATCGCCTATAAATCGCTTATACAAAAGTGTCTCGTCAGGTCAATGTTCCCAAGAGTTACAACAGTTAACCTACAATTTTTGGCGTATACGAAACAAATGATACTTCCCAGACATCTTCGTAGATTAGTAGTGATCAACGTTATTAACGATCGTTATCGAAATGTTACGTGCATCGCGGAAAATGCACTTTGCGAATTGGACGATCGCGTTAGACGATTCATCGCGCTACTCCGCTTCAAATATTCATCCTTCGTTAGTGTGCCAATGAACGATTCTTATACATGCACGCGCGGAATACTTTATTTCTCGAAACAGACGAACGAGAGTGGATTTTTAGTTCCATTACGACTCGTACACTGGCATTACGCCGCGTAACGCTCGTTCAGCGTTAACGACTCTCGCATCAATTGTAAAATAGAACAGTAACCGTGTTTAGGTATTTACATTTCGAATTAATTATATTTCCTGGGCGTATTGTGCCGGCACGCAGATAAATTCGCGGGGAAATTTCCGCATGAGCGTAAACGGTCCGCGATATTATAAAAGCCTTTCCGTGCTTCGATCCGAATAACCAGATGCTTTCGTACGTACTCGCGTTGCATTCGTAAAACGCAGTATTTCATTATAACCCTCTCTTCGATCGTGACGTTTCAACGAAAATGAAAAAAAAAAAAAAAAAATAACCTATGCTCTTCCATATTTAACGCTCGCGATTAAAACTTTAATTTCAAATCCATCCGACTAATTTCCAGTCGACAGAAAGAGAGAGAGAGAGAGAGAGAGCGAGAGAAAGGCAGTACAATGAAAAAACAATAATACGCACGCAAGTATAGCGACAATTACGGCAAAACAAGCCGAGAGACAAATACTGAAAGGCATTAAAATCCCTGAAATAACCCGACCGTAAAATTACAAAAAAAAAAGAAAGGGAAAGGAAGAGAGAAAGAGAAAGATAGAGATAGAGAGAGCAGCGGAAAGAGAGCGAGAAAAAGAAAGAAATATAGAGAGGATAGATAAAATGCAAAACCCGAATGAAAATACCTGCAGACATTTCGAGCGTGTCGTTGAATTTCCTGTCTTCGCCTCGATGGAGCTGCCATGCGACGAGCGAAACCGGCGCGCGGTGTGTCGCGCAATTTTTACCAGCCGGAAATTACTGCTGCTGCTGCTGCTGCTGTTGCTGCTGCGGCGTGTCTCATTAAGAAGGCTTAAACCGATCCTAAAGCGGCGTTATCGCAACGGAGAGGCTGCCGAGGATGACACGCGTGTACCACGGTGCACACGGCGATATAGATCGAACCTCGACATTCTGATACTCGGAGGCTCGCGGAATTACTCGCATTCGTCTGACCCGAGGGTTTCACGCATCGCGTACAGAGAATAATCCGACGTCTCGCCCGTCGCTTCGACGATCCGATTTTGCTCGGCCGATGTTGATGTCGCTATCCGGCACAAACCGTTTCCCTGTCGTTTCTGTTTCTCTGTCGTTCTCTCCTCTTCCTCCTTCTCCTCCCTCCCCCGCCTGTTTCTCTGTCTCTGTCTGTTCGCCTGTTTGCATCGATGTTACACGGAATTGAGTATGAAAGGATTAACGGGGCTGTAGAGTAACGCTTGCCTCTCCGATTACTTCTGCTCCGTTCGATTACGTTCTCCTTGGCGCCGTCTATGTTTCCCGGATGGTTACACACGATGCAAAACTCTTGGACCGATTTCGTGGCGGGAAGTTTCATCGGTGAATTGGCACGAATTTCCTCGTAATGTCTGCGTGCGATCGCTCCCGTTAATGACGTGAGACGTCGTTGGTTAGAATAGGTGGATACGAGGTGATTCGTAAACTTACGAAGCAACAAATACCTCATTTGCGTTTTGTTTGTACATTCCCTGTAATCTTTTCTTTTTTCTCGTAAGTAAATATTTTAGATCAGTTTTCGTATATTTTTAGATTATTTGGACGTCGCGTATTTTTATAGGATTTTATTTCGTATCCTTATTCGAATTTAGTTTGAGATAATAAAATTTTTGAAATCTAATAACTCTCAGAGGATTAAATAACGTGAGAAACAATCGCCGGAAAAGTGACTTTATCTTTGGTTAAGAATCATTGCGTTAATGAACGCTGTCATTCTCTTAGGCAAAGAAAAAAAAGAAAAAAAAAAAAGAAATGAATGTAAAATCAATTTACATTCGAAATTTTTCTGGTTTCATCGAAAAATTTGTTAAATGTCGAGGAGAGTTTACGGCTTTTAAACCGTATTGCAATTAGTATTACACGCGTTACGCGAATTTGTTCTGAAGCATGTTCCTTCGCGATGAGAATGCGATAAGGAGGGTTGCTGCCGCACGTTGGGCGGAATACGGAAAATTTCATTAGTGGGATGCGATACCATTGTTAGACTTATTAATGTATTCCAAGGCAATTTTACGTTAATGTATAAACGAGAGGAGTGAGCTGCTCGCGGCTGCCGCTAAATAATAGAGTTTCGCCTGAAAATTGTAATACATGTAATAGAACACTAATTAGATTCGCAGTGAAAGCAGAAACGTATACGATAGTACTGCTAAAATCTTGAACCACGTTGTGCGCGCGAAATGCACGTTTACAGTACCGTAAAAATTCTTACGTTGCACTAACAGAGGACAATCGATGTTACTTCAATTCAATACGATCGAGCAATTATCGAGTTCAAAATTATGAGTAATTATCGAGTTCGAAATTATGATGGCACGTCAGAAGTTTAAAAGTATAATTAGAGAAAGTATTTGGACATTTACAGTAGAAGAACGTTTCGTTAGTTTCGTTAGCATTGTAGTGAGAAATGTCAATTTATCGACCAATTTGGAAATATATGTGGGAATTACGAAATGTTCATTACAAACAACGTGCAACTGCAGCTGAGCTTTCACTATAGTTTTCGTGAAATGTCAAAATGTTTTATATGTGTAAAGCATATGATGTATTTACAAAAATCTCCTATTAATGTTGCACATGATTCTTTGTCCTAATTGTATTCAACATTTTATAAAATTCGATGATTATGCAGCTAGATGTAAAACTATATAAAAAATTAATAGTTAATTCTAAACTATAACTGCATTCTACTCAGTATTAAAATAAATATTGAGTCTTGCTATTGGGCCTCAGACCACTACAATGTAATATAGTGAATACTGAATAATCGTTTAATTACTGATAAATAACATATAAAATAACAAAGAAGAAATAACGTTATAACGATTTCAAGGATAAAATATACATATGTACATACATTTATCTGAAATTTAATTTACACAAATTTCATACACTTTCTTAGGAAATAACAAATCTCCTCGTTTCTCCAAATTTCCACAAACATCCGCGATTTGTTCGTTCGTTCAACAAACGCGAGACAGAGTCGCTTTAAAAGCACATTGTTCGAATCCTCGACCCGGTATCTACACGAGAACTAACAATTTTGCTCAAAGTGAAGCAATAACCTATATCGCCGACAATGGCGAGTTCCCCTCCACCCGTACAAAGGTACAAAGTGATACGAGTCGACCAATAGTCAAGCACTTTCGCGCGGTAATAATCTCTGTTTACGTTTAAACACGGCTAATATCTGTGTAGCTGGCTGAGACACTGGTACAAGGGGCCAGTGTATGTTAACGGCAGGATATTGCGCGATGCTCGTGGCAAGTGTGGCGAGGGCCAGGGAAACCAATATCCTTAATAATGTAGAAACGGCGACGGTAAATTAAAGTCGGATGTCGCAAGGGATCCTGGCGAGTAAAATGGATTCTCGCAGAATAACGCGCGGAATTCGATAGTGTCGTTGGACAGAAACCGAAGCTTTTCGATATGGGAGAAAGTGGAGAAGGAGGAGGAGAAAAGGGTAGGAGGGGAGAGACGAAGAGAGAAGAGAAACCGGGAGAGACGCTTTGTTCGAGCACGATCAGATTTTCAAAAGCCGCCTTAACGGGGCTGACCCTAGCGGTAATAAGGCTTTCAAGATCCCCTTCGGGCTCGCCCGGGAATGCCAAACTTCCTGCGAACTGATGGCGCCTGATTGGCTCGTTAAAGTTATTCCGCGATGCTCCGTTCGAGCACGATAGATTCGGATGAAATATTGAGGCCGCGATGGAATCGTTAAACGCGAAACGATCACGGCCATTACTTTCCGTTCCTCGTTCCTCGTTGACGCCGCCTTCTTCAATCTCTCGTTATTTAACCCCCATTTTTCGAGGGATTATTGCTGTAAACATTTAACGAACTATCTTTCGCCCGACGTTTGGCAAATTGATCTTCTGTCAATGCGTTTTGTCAGCTCGCGAAAATCGTTCGAACAGAGATTAGATTCACCGATTCATCTCGTGAATATATGAAATTTCATTGCCACTGTTTTAAGCGATCATCACGATTGGACCGTAGATTTTGAATTTGAATTCATTTTGAAATTTCACTGGCAATGTTGCAACAGATTATCGTGATTAGACTGTGAATATTTGTGGAGGAAATTAAAGAGATCGAACTTGAGTAGAAGATCGTTTTATTTGTTAAATATATTATAGTGAATGTAGTATAAATATATTGGAATATTTTACATAATCTTCTATACTGAAATTACAGGATGCTTAATAAATGTGTGTTGCGTAGAAATCACAAAAGCATGTAAATATCCGTTATATATTATAATAAGTAAACTACTTTAGAAAGTAACTTTTACTAGGAGTCAGTAAATTCTGTTAGGAATTTGCAACCGGTAATAATATGACGCTATAATAGCGTCGTAGATTATTAAATTTGAAAATCACATGATGTTAATATCACTGGTTCTTGTACTATTAAGAGACTCGACTATCACGGTTCTATTTCGCGAAATTTGAAGCAGATCTCTAAATATATATTTTAATATATGCGTTTTATATAAATCACAAAAATGTTATCCATTACACTGATAAATTTCAATATTCGTTAGAGCCATGTATAATATATACTGATAATAATAATAATAATCATCATCGATTTTTCATTAAATATATGCTGCATATTCATGCTAATAATTATTCCAAGTGTTAATTTCAAACAAATATGTACGGTCATCAGAGCCATATCTCATTGCAATAATGGAATTTCAAAATGTTTCAGACACATTTATTTAGTTAAATAAGGGTGTCAAATTTTTCTACAGAGTCTATTCAAATATCTTCACGATATATAACAACTTTTATGATTTTTGATAAGCGTATATACAGATGAAACTGCACAGATTTATGGTAATTATATGCAACTGTGTGTCTATATACGAGGTTGCCGGTTATCTGCAGATAACCTAGGAATAGTCGACAGCTTTCTGAAGATATGGACGCGTAACGTATATGCAGATTGTCAGTGTATATTGTTCGTAGATATTATATACGAGCTATTATATCCTGCATACTAACATTGTTTCGAGTTTCCTTATCGCGGATACTGACGGACCGTACGAGGAACTGTGTTTAATTAACCAAAAGCCAAAAAAAATCATGACAGTCTTTTTGATTTCAATTCAAGTACGGATAATTAAATACCGAAAAGTGGCTATTCTAGCATCTGAAAATTCAATTGACCAAATTTCCCCGTCTCTCTGTTAATTTGAATGTAAGAAATTCTACTCTACAAATACTGCTGCGTGCCATTAGCTTTTCACCTTCATCAAAAATTTGTACAATCGCTGTTGAATGAAATCAACTATTGAAAGAAAACGATCGTGCCGTCACTAGATGTGAAATTTTGACAAGTGATGCGCGATGATCATTCGAAACGAGAAACTTTACACAGCTTGTGCCCATGAGCATCTTCTCGAACAACATCTCAGTGCAGAAAACTTCGAAAAATCAGCTCGCGTCTGATTACAAGCAAACGTCCCTTGATTCTGGTCTTTGAAAGATTCTAATGGCACGATAATGCAATTATAGCAATCTGTCCCGTTCAATTGCCTCGTGGTCTGGCATGGTAGTAGAATATTCCAGCCCATCGTCGGCCATCAAGACTGTCGTTCGTTGCCTTTGAAAACGTGTTTACCACTCGAGTGCCCATATGAACCATTGAGACCGCGGTTGCTTGTTAATTGTTATTGGACAACGTTGAGAAGCGTAGAGACGTCATTCATGGGGATCAGACCGCTGAAGCACGTATCATTACACCGTGGATCCGTTAATGACTGCCTAAGATGGACTTGGAGTGCACTCGAGGATACCGAAGTTTCCTCCCTACCGGCGAGCAGGAACCGCTCGTCTGCCTCGTTAAGATCGTTCAATGATACGTTAAGTTCCACTTAGGCTCGAGTCTGGCTCCGATATTATAACTACAATACGAACGGTGATTGCTCGTGCATGCTGATGCGATTGTTAGATCGAGCGTAATTAATACTCTGGCCGTTTACCAGCCCGCGGATTTCCTATTTCGTAGATTTGCTCGAGGAGACTCGCGATAGTGTTCGAACCCTTTGCGAATGCTTCCGCGTGTAACTATCACTTGGAGTGTTGCTAATTTTTGCACGCCGAATAAAGTTCGTGGGTGTAAAGGTAAGGATGATGTAATACGTTTTTAATGTTTTTTTTTTTTTCACAAGTCGATTATCGAGAAAACACAAGCTAATTTTAGGTAGGAATCTACGACACGTGTAACATGAACAAAGATAAAATAAGAATCTACGTTGCAATAAAATAGCTAATGTCAAATAAAGTTTATAGGTCTAAAAATAAGAATCTAGAATATAATGTGGGATGTACATTCAATGTTTTTTTTACAAATTAATGACTGAGAGAACGTAGCTAACTATAGACGAGAATCTATGATGTAACACTGTGAAAATAGTTCGCGCATATTGCACTTTTGACATTTCTCTACGTCAACTATCGAGAGAAAATAGTCAGTGTTAAACAAACAGTCTCGATTTAACACAAGATACAAGAAAAGTAAAAATTGAAAAATAACAGTCTGTGATGTAATACATGAAAATAGCTTGTCCTTCAATAACTTTGCTCTCCTAATAATTAAATGATCAGACGTTGCACAAATGCGAATGGCTTCCACTATCAATCGCGAAATATTTGGTCGACAAGACGTTCCTATTGAATAACGATGGTAGATGAAATTCATTTTTTTCGTAAAGTGTACCGTAATTACGCCATAACAGAGTAACAAGTGGAAAATGAGGGTGACAAGATCTAGTGGGTGGCAAGCGTCGTCGATGGATAGAGAGACGAGATACGCGATCGTCAAAATAACGCTCCGCTCATCGAGTCCGAGAGGAATCCTCCCCTCGAATCACGAAGCTCGTCCTCTCAAACGTGTTCCATTAAACGCAGCCGAGAGACCAAGCACAAGACCCATCAATCGTCACGCTTAATCAACACCATCCTCCTCCTCCTCCTTCTATCAAACAGCTATCCAAACAATTTCGTCAAAGACAACGGAGCCGGCCTAATAAATCCGACACCCAACGATCCGATCGTTACGATTGCATCTTGGAAGACAAGCGACTCGGGAACTCGCAACAGCGCAATGATAGCTAGTAAAAAAAAAAAAAAAAGGAAAGGGAAGAGGTATGGTACGTTCTCCACCGGAGAACGAATCACGTTCTGCAATAAGATGGAACGACCGCCTGGCCGAAGATACATACATATATACCTAGCCTCGGAGGGTTCTTGGCAGGCGAAAAAAGAACAGAGGGTCGAAGCGACTCTCGAGCGGTCAGGCTATCAAAGCTGCGCGGGCCAGCGTTGATACGCATCCGTTAATAATGGCTTAAAACCAACTTTCGAGTCCACTCGAGAATGTCGAAGTTGCCTCCTTCTGGCTGGAGCTCGTCTGCCTCGTTTAGAGCGCCGCCTCGTTCCACGATATATTCGCCGGGCCGCGGACACGAGCACAGCGAATATGGAAAGGAAAGCTACGCGAAGCTGAAGCGAGATAGGGGGTTATGGACGCGCGCGCTTACACTCTTGGAAGAGTAGACACACCGAGCAAGTGTGTGTGTGTGTGTGAGAGAGAGAGAGAGAGAGAGAGAGAGAGAGGCGAGTAGATTGAACGACGCTGCCGCCAAATTGCTTTCGGGATTATTCGCATCCACCTGACTGTTTCCAGGCCGCGACGCCGTGAGGACATAAAGGATCGCCTGGCGGAGACGTGGGCGCGCGATACGCGCGCGCCAGAGCCAGCTCGTCAGCTCAATCTGGCCGGCGGCCAACGCCCCCGAGGCGCTTCTCGCTCGTACGAAAACCGGTACCCGTTGGCGATCCCCGGTGTCAGAACTAATGCGAACCGTGCCGCCCGATACGGAGCACGGCCATTCTGATTAAACGTAGCCGCCGGTCGAGGACTTTCGTCATTTCCGGACATACTCGCGGCCGTGCCTCGCGCCAATTTCTAAAGCTGTCTGGCGGGCATGGTCACGGACGTCGAGACGCCCTTCTGACGGACGGGGGATCGAGCTTAATTCCGCGGCACAGTCGTGTCACCGATTGTCTGCCGAAGCTCCGACGACGCGAGAGCGTTAGACGCTAGAGAGAATTTTTTTTTTTGGGGAACGAGCGTTCCTCTTACAAACGCATTGTTTCCTGAAAGCAATTTTTCCTTTGACAATTGTGGAGAATTTTTACGAACATTGAGAGGGTTTTACGTTAATTCTTACGTGGACAGTCAATATTATTCACCAGCTGTTCATGAGATAATTTCAGTCTCTCTTTCTCTTTAGATAAATTTAGTCTTCAGCAATTGTCGAGAATTTTTACGAACATTAAGAACGTTTTTTAGGTAAAACGGTCGAAATTGTCCACCGAAATATGCCAAGCAGCATATTCTGAAACATCAGAGAATTTTAGTCTCGTTCATTCCCGATATTTTTAGTTTCCCTGTTTCGTAGTGCATACCAAATGTTTGAGCGAGAAATTTATTTGAAACTACAATATCGATTCATTCGCGATCAATGTAAATAGAAGTGTTCACTACGTCTCCCAATATTATCGCGCATTATTTGTAATTTATTCGTATATGAATTTCGAAATTCATTTGTTTAATAAGTAGCATTCGTTCATTTAAACGTTAAATAGCTTACATACAATCAACCCCTTCAGCAACGAATTCTGTACGCCAATACCTTATCAATAATGAATACAACAGTAGGTACTAAATTTTATGATTATACATATATATATATTTATGAAAAACATCAAACAGTTTAAATCACCGACGTCCCTGAAGGATTGAAATTCTCTGATTTATTCCCACAAATTTTATCGTGCGCGTTACAAAAAGCTGCTTGGAACCTTGGCTGGTTTAGATAAAATCCTACGGGGTAAAAATGGGTGAATCGCTTTCGACCAAATGGAGTACACGCGACGTACTAAAAACGTAAATTTATTATCCAATCGCGCGCGGTAGCTGTGCGAGAACAGTGCTCTGTCGCGATCTTCTGGAAACACTCACCGCCGCAGGATAGGTAAAAGGCAGCGAGGAATAAGACAAATATTAGTTCGTTGCCCCGGACGTGATGTATCTCGCTTTGATTTAACGGACTCGCGTCTCGTGTTCATACATCAATACACGGGGTCAGAATTTATGATGAGGGATGCGAGAGAGCTTTCTTACGATCGGTGGATTCACGCTGCATCCACCGAGGTGGCATAAAGTCTTGAAATGGCAACGTTATATCATGCCGTCTCTGTCCAAGGTCGTAGTGGCCACCGCATGAATGGCTGAGGCATACGATGATCTATCGTCTGAACGAAGATTGAAGCGACGCGCAAGAAAGATCAGACATTTTGTATTCTTGTTGCGAAAGTCGTAACGGGTTATTGATTTTCGGGAAATAAACGAAGAAAGAAATACGCTGTTTTCAAAGTTTCGCCGTGTAATTTGGAAAGAGAACATTTTTATTACCTTCTTGTATTTCTGTATCAGAAACAGAACAAACGATTTTGTTGTCTCATCACATTTTTATTGCTTGGAAAATAAAATTATATTATCCCATTTTGTAGTTTCATATTTTTACGGACGTGATTGAAAAATTTGACATTGAAACTTGTAAGGAGTAAAAGAAGTTTCTAATGCAATTGAACACCTTGTGCGAAAGGGAATATACAATGAAAACGTAACGAAGAACGGAACAATTTTGATTTATATATGTTCAATTTTCTAAAAATGCATCGTCGTTCATCCAAAAAATTTCGAATTGATTTCATTCCGACCACTCTGCTGGTTCTAATATTGGACAGAAATTTATCTCGCGTATTAAATATTTAATTTTGCTAATTGCTCTACTTAAACGATACATATATTAATAATTTTAATAATTGCTCCACTATAGGTACTTTACATATTTTTACATATTACACGCGTTCCGTAAATTTTTACATCCTTAAATTCTCTAAAAATGCATAAATATCCGCAGTCCAATTATACATACTTATGGAAGTCGTCTCGCGTTCAGTAAGTTTCTAGAAAATGATTATTTTATAATTGAAAATATATCAAAAATATTATATTCTGATTTCAGACAATTATACAAATAATTTTCATAGCTTCCGTAGTTTTTCTTTTTTTCTATATTCCATGACGTTCAAATTTCTGCGAAATTAACCTCGTAGCTCATTTAAATCAATTTTCATTCTATAATAAAACGCCAGATAGCGCGCTGCCTTTTCCATTCGGTTTTTAAAACCGACAGATTATTCTGCCAGACTCTCTCTCTCTCTCTCTTTCTCTCGGTGTCTCGCGTCTGTATAAATATCGGAGATAAGCAGAGTTTTTCTGTCGCGGAATGCTCTCCCACCAAAATGACAAATACGTTCGGTATTCTAATAAAAAAAAAAGAGCGCTGCGTTTGTCCGCGTTTGATAATGAAATATTTAAAAATAAATTCCGAAATCGATCGACAACCATTCCGACAATAATTCGATTCGATAAACCTTCGTCATTCGCAGGAATAACTGGTTGCTATTGAAAATAAAAAAAAAAGAAAAAAATAGGAAAAAAAAAGGAAAAAAGAGACAGCCGACAGGCATCGGCCATCAGAGTAACGCAATTCCTCGTCGCTCGCGAAAAAAAAAAAAAAGAAAAAAAGAAAAAAAAACGCGAGACCCCGCGGATCGGCTCGATAATTCCAATTTCAACGGAAGTTTCTATTTATTCGGGCTGTATCGGTATTCGATTAATAACTATCGGGCGCGAAATAATGCGATAACTGAACCGACGGAGGCGGGTACAAGCGGACGGAAGATAAAAGCCCTTCCATAAGTCCAATAGGCAATGACGCGCGATAAGATTATCGGAATAATGTAACATGAAATTGCATTAAATTTAACTCGATATCCATCGCGCTGAAAAATGCTGAATACCGTGACGGAATCACGCCTCTCGCTAATGCCTCGCCATTTCCTTTCTTCGTTCTCTCTCTCTCTCTCTCTCTCTCTCTCTCTCTCTCTCTCTCTCTCTCTCTCTCACACACACACACACACACACACACACACATACACACTCTTTCTCTTTCTCTTCGTCTCTCAAACGGAGCAGCTTCGTCTGGGAGCGAGGGAGTCGACAGGTGCATTGATCTGTGCGAAACGCGCCATATTGGCGAGTCGCGTTCCCGTCGCGAATATCCACTGTTTACCTTCTCATTTCCCATCTCATCGATCATTGCATCGCGATTTGAGGAATTTTGGAAATGGTACTATTTATAGTAGGTAACGCGATTGAGAGAAATAATCGTTCGTAAACGCCGCGACGTTTATCTCTTTCAATTATCGTCGTACGAATAGGAGGATGAATCTTTTAGCAGTTGTTTGGTAGTCGATAATACTCGTTGAAGCTCCGAATCTAAACTTACTGCAATCTACTCTTGCTGTTCTTATGCTTTTTTTTATGTTTTTGTTTCTCATTCTTTTGTTTCTTTTTTTTTCTTTTTTCTTTTTTTTTGTTACGTTTATGACATGCACGTGTTATCAAATTAAAGGTTGTCAGACATTTTTTACGTTTAACGAGGCCCGTAAATCTCAGTTGGTTCTGTTTGAAATGTTCTCCAGTATATCAACAACTGCTGTAATATTACGTATTTTTATGTAAATAAAGTAAGTTCGACAATTTACTATATCGCCATTTGGCAATTTAATTCGTTCGATTTGCAGATAACTAACATTTTTCTCCTAAATATTGTTACATTTTTCTCATGTAACCTCTCTTGAAATTTAAACATAAGATCGTCATCCACGTGTAGGTTATGACGGCCTCAAAGTTCGACTCTTGTCGCCCAGATGTACGAATGACGCGACGTGATCCACGTTATATCTTCGATTAATTTCTTCAACCCTGCCCGACGTATGAATATTCCGTTTATACCATGTACGCCATACGGAAGGTATATCTATAGAAAGTGACCGACGAGAGAGGCTAATTAGAAACCTCGGACAACACTGTTTTACGTAATGTGTGTACATAAGGAATTAGTGCCGATTACAAATTCATTAGTGGGCGTTTATTAGGTGAAACGGTGAATCACTGGTTGTGTTGGCCAGCGAACGCGAAAATACCGCGATCAGGCCGATGATTCAGAGAGTGATGTAAAACGAAAATAGGGAAAGTGTTCGGCACGGCCAATCGAGAATGGCTAGATCGCTCCTCTGTAAACGCGCGAACCCATCCCTCTGCCGAAGGTTGCAAAAAATTGCAAGAAAAATTCGCTGTTCGTTGCACCGGAGAACGAGAGAGAGAGAGAGAGAGAGAGAGAGAGAGAGAGAGAGAGAAAAGAAGAAAAGACAAAGGGAAGGATAAACGCCAGGGGCTAGTTTTAGAAGCGGCGATTAATCGCGGCTCGAAGCAAGGAGAGATCAGACGAGATTCGCCCGGCCGTTTCTGCCCGGCTCGTCGCTCGTCTGTATACGAACAAATCTCGGCGCACGATACAAATTTGCGATACGGCGATGTACGAACCGAAATCACTCGACGCGGAACGAAGTGCAGAACAGAAAAGCGGAGCACGCAGGCTCGCGAGCAACGCTACGTTGCATAATCGTGGCCACAAATTATCCGTGTTTTTGCACGCGAACTATATACACATTACACGCGTATAGATATACTGGGTGTATCCTGCAATAATAGGAGAAAGAAAAACGAATTAAAGGGGCAACACATAATTTTTAAGCGAAACCTTGTTAAGACTTAATGACTGAGCTTCGATACTTGTCTGAGAAGAATGCGGTGAATTGCGTTTGAACTTAATGGACAAGACTGTGGACATCTTGGAGGGTTTGATAAGAATGATTGAACACGCAATTCTGTTCCATACACTGAATTTATTTTGCAAAACACACAAATTAGCCATTTATTTTTAATTAATCCATTTGTTCCATACATTGAATCAACTGAAAAACATTGGCAAACGTTAATAATTTCGGGTGATGTTTTCAAAACCATAAACATGTTACATTTTGTTATGTAACAATAATTGATAATATCGTTAAAGAAAATAAAGAGGCTTTCTTTGGTTACAAATATACTCGTTCCAGTCATATTTCAATAATAAAAAATTTTGAAAAACATGAAAACATAAACAGTACAGTAATTTTAAATTTATACAATATTTTAATATTGTAAGTTTTGCTGAAGTGTATTCTTTTTTTCGTATAAAGAATAATAATTAAAACGAAGATACGTAAGTAAAGTTGACTTTATCCAAAAAATATTTTCAGTTATTTGATATAAAAAAATTTACAACAAAGCAACCATAAAAGAATAAAGCAATTTTACTATAATCGTTACATTTATTCCTTGTTTTAATTATTGATTGTGACAAATGGACTTGTCTCACTTTAAAAACAATGACTTTATAAGAATACAGCATTGATTCAATATTATAAATATAAAAAGAAGACATTCATAAACTAAAAACTAGCCTTAATTCATTTTCTATTTTTTCCCCCCCCCCCCCAAAATTGGACTTGTACTATTTTGGGGAAAAAAAAAAATGATTCAGGTAACACGATAGAAACAAAAACTTCAGAAATATTAATCAAGTGCATGTATTTCAAAATTGAACGTCGAAAGACGTATATCGTATTGCCAATTATAAGACGCTCTGCGTATACGTGCGCACAAACTATGTACCTGGCTTACGCACGATTATGTCGGCGAGAAAAAAAAAAAAGTAGAAAAGAAGAAAGAAAACCAAGCTACGAGAACGACGTTGGAAGGGGAATCTCGCGTAATTAATAACAAATAAAGCGAGGGTAACATGCAAGACGCACGGATCCTTGAGTCACGTAAACGGGGGGAGAAGCCTCGCTGCTGCCCCCGTCCCCTCGCAAGGTGCGTCTATTAAGAACAATCGCTGATTAATTTTAATGCGGCGCTCTATCGTTACGTGGTATTAATTCGTGCGTGCTGCTTTTTTCGACTTGGCTCGCTCGTAATTAATTGCAAACAGATAAGTGTAATTGCTCGCCGGTTGTTTTCTAAAGGAGTTACCGACGTTTTAATGGTCACCGTCGTTACCGATGGGAAACGCAATTCCTTCCTGGTTGGAAATAAAGATAAATCGTGATCGTCGAAGGAAGTTAGCATCACGGAATTGAACGGGACGTAAGTAACCGTGAACGGGCACGGATTGAACTGTTTCTACATATTCTCGTCCCCCCTGTGAACGCTCTCTCGTTTCCTCCGAGATCGTTCGATCGTCTTTCGAAATTGTTCCGCGACTGAGGAAGAGTCGGGCCATCGATCGAATCTCAATTGAACGCATAACTTTCCCATTACGATTATGTACTGCATGATACGTCATGCATGACGTAAATTTGGAACATGAGAAATTCTCTCTCGTGGAATCGCTCGTCGAGTGTGACGAGAGGCATCGCCCTCGCCGCATGAACGAAACTACGGAATTTCAGGAATTCTATTGCTTTGGTAACTCATTCGTAGCGTCTGTCGTGAACTTTTGTTCGATGTTTTCGACAGTTATTCTACAGAAATACGTACTACATATGTACATATGTCACGAGAACAACTCCCATTTTTCGAAAATGACTTTATTTATGGAAATTTTTACGTCCTCAATTCAAATACTAATGTTTATAGACATTGACCGAGTACAAAGATTTAAGAAAAAGGGGCAAAGGCACAATGTTTGCAAGCAATTTGTAACGTACAATTTGCCACTGAATTCTTTTCGTCAAAGAATCCTCCTTTGTTTCTCTATTTATTTTAATTTCCAAACGACACATTACATATATAATAGTGTTAATTTCCATTAGAATTTTCTACAAAATTGAAGCATGTTTCCGAGCTTGTCTATCAAGGCGGGTCAAGATGTTGACCAAGAGATTCAGATTGAAATTTCTTGATCTTCTTCTTCCTCCGAATACCAACATTCTCAACACAGCTTGGAAGAATCCTTTTGCATGATAAATTTATAAGCAAAAATTACTCAAAATTCCAAACTGATACAAGTGTGCTCAAACTTTCGACCGGCAGTGCATTTGTTGCAACTTTTACATACACAACGGACATTCGTAACTCGTTTGTAGTTCAGTGTAGTTTCTCTCCCTTCGAGTAGAACGATCGTAAAGCAAAAATGACTGGGACGCTACCAACGACGTGATCGAAAACGCGAAGGGTTCGGCGAGGTACTCGCGAGGCTGCGATCTCTTCAAAATTTCGTTTGCATGGCCAAAATTAGAAAGTGGCGGTTGGTAGGGAGGGGTTCTTCGTGGGCTGAGTCGCGCGAAAGCGTCGCGCGAGAGCAAAGAAAAGGGGAACGGCCGATCGTTCGGTGAACGATAAACCGATCGTGCGCGCGGCGGGCCGTGGTATCCTACAGAGATACATTCGGCTGCTCGTTTAACGTCCTCATAAAAATTCTTTCGTTCGGCCACCGTGGCGAGGAAGACCGGGAGCGAACGGCGATCTCTGTTCGCTCCTAAAGCCAGGCCGGCCAAGTAAATATACCCGCGACCCTCAGCGTGGCCCTAGGCCACAAATTAAACTATAAATACACAAGTGAACCGACCGAAACGAACCGAACCAAATTCAGGAAGCTGCCTGATCTAAACGATCGCCGACGATCGCCTTTCATTCCTGTTTCGTTTTTTTTTTTTTCTTTTTTTTTTTTTTTTTTTCTTTTTTTTTTTTTCTTTCGATCGCGAGCGTCGCGGATGAGCGGCGAATCACTTTGCACACGCGATAAGCCACGATCTCGGAGAAGTTGATCGTTCCTTTTAAAGATACGATATGTTGAGAATCTTTCATAGGGCGGTTTTTATTTCGACGGTGCCGGTCGAGGGTGCGAGCGTACTTGTATCAATTTAGAATTTCTTAAACGTAGAATTTCTGCTATATTGTGGAAAATATTTTAGTGACGGATCGCTTCGAACACGATTACTGAGAAATTTTATGTAAATTGACGTTTCTGAGAATCTGATCGAAAATGTGCAATTTGGATAGAAAGTAATTTTCGAATCAATTTCGTCATCATCATTCCGCGCAATTTCACACTCTTCTCAGTTTTCACTAAATGCATAGAAATAATCTAATAATCTAATGATCTCTTGATTTCCACGCACATTCGGGCATTGATATTATTTTGAAAACAATCGTTAGACCGATGGTGAAACATAAGTGACATTATTTGGAAGAGTTACAACGCGTTTAAACCTTATTACAGCGAAAGACATCTATGAGAAAAAGTCGGTAGTAGTTGTAACGTTGTTCCTAAAAAGGTAAAATAATGGAACAAAGTAGAAAAGTGACAAGTTCCTTATCCGACTGGAGGAGTTGCTAGTTCAGACTGACTCTTTCTGGTCTAATAATTTTCGGGGAATGAATCTAGATAAATGAAAAAGAGAGAAGAAAAACAAGAAAGAAACACAAACGACGAGTTGCTACAATGTTTCAAGATGATGCACGTGTTACATGAATTATTAATGTCTACACCGTGCGCGAAACACGTACGTAGAATGCGATTACAATTATTCAAAGGAAGCCAGATGCTTTTCAACAGATGTAAAAGAATTCCTTTTAATTCGTTGCTTGTGTAATTAATGGCTCGATGATACGTCCGCGAAAGTGTTCAAAGGAAAAGAAAAAAAGGAAAAGTCAAACGAATACGAAACATCAAATCTCGATACTTTGAAGATGCTCGAATTCTGAGATTTGATAATCTTACCATTAGAAAAATCAAAGAAAACTAGTTCAAGACGGGAAAGACACGATCGAAGAAGCTTGTATATCGAGGAGTTCCTTTTCGACAAGTTGACGGTCTACTTTGGATTGGCGGTCGAGCAGAGCTGGAATTCGCTGAAAGACAAAGGGGCGAACGAAAGGGGAGAAAGACCGTAAAAGAGACGCGAGTTCCCGCGAACCATCAATCTCGTGCGAGCAGAAACGAGACAAAGTAAAAAGCCGGTAATCCGACTTTCGCGACAGATCGATCTCACGCGTGGTTTGCCCAACTCGCAGCGGTTCTCGGCTCGAACCGGAGGCGTAAATCAGAGGTTTATGGTCACGGCAGAGAAGTCAAAGGAGGCTTTGGCCCGTCGCTTCGACCGTCACACATTTTAGCGAAATCGTCGTGGCCCGCGATGCCGCGCGATATACGCCGTCCACGCGGCCCGACGTCAATCGTTCACCGGGAAATTACACACGCGCTGAATCATCCACCGTGTACGCCACCCTCCTATATAATCATCTACGCGCCGCGTCGCGAAAATATTTCCACACTTGTCGCACGGAACGGTTTTTACGCCCGTATCACGCGAAATCTCTTTGACGTTTCATTAGCGCTTTAATGAGGTATGTACATTGTCGTGGATTATATCGGTGGAGGGTTCACAGGAAAAGAATGAAAAAAAAAAAAAAAGAATCATGCTTGAGCAATTCATCCCTACAACTGGGGTGTCTGATATAGCTAACGAGACTCGATCTCTTTCTCTCTTTCGATCTCAAATTAAACGTAAAAGGACACAATACTGTTTCCCTTGCATTTATATTTGTTACGTTGTTGTATCTGTTGTTCCTTTTGTGTCATTTCACCATTTTTATTTTTTTTTTTTATGTACCTTCTTTCACCCCTTGACAGGTAACTTTCTCCACAAATAAATTCTATATATAGGTATTGATCTCATATTTTCACTCGTAAAGTACAAGTATGCTTGAAAGACGCAAGCGCGAATTGACGACGGACGAAAGTTGAGTGGAATAGAAAACGGTACCTGTCCTGATAAAAGAAAAACGAACAAGAATCACTGAAAATCGGCAAAACGAGGGGCAAGCGAGAGACGATATTTATAAATGTCGATAGAAACGAGAGGAATTTCCACCATGTCAAAATTGGAGTAGCGCGCGTGAGTTTGGAAATAAATAAACGAGGGGACTCGTGTCAGCGTGCCGGTTTTCCTCTGGCTGATCCGTAGCTGAAACGCCGGTTAATACGCAGCGAAATTCACAGCAAATAAAGCACAGCCCTGGCGGAATTTCGAATTCGCGACCGCAATACGATCAATCTCCGACTGCTCGTTATCCGTCGGGTTCTCCACGCTGGTCGAGTTACTTGACTTTAAGTGGCTTCCCCCTCGTACCACTGCCGGTCGTATAGATGCCAGAAGCGTTTTCTACGATCGCCAGCTCCTCTTTGTTGATATCGATAAAATGACAACCGTTCCCCGGTTATATTCGGTCCAGCCAGCGCGAGATCTCTTCTTTCTCTCCTTCCTCGAATAATCCCGTCTCGCGGAACGCCGTCTGAGTTATTTTCATGCGCCCCGCGATCAGAAATAGCCATTTTTCCTTTTCATATTTTGCACTTTCGATTTTGAAAGGGCAGTCTCCACTTGTCTTTGAATTCATTTGCGACAGACCGCGGGCAATAGAAAAAGAAAAAAATAGACGGACGTGTGATGATACATTTCACTTTGAGCCTGGATCAATTTATACGCAAGCGTATCGTTGATGTTCGAAATGTTTCCCCTGTACTGTAGCGTTGCAATTTTTATATCACGCGTCACGATGGTGAAGAAAGAAAGAAAAAAAGAAGAAGAAGGGAAGAAATTCTGTACAGGTTGTGGAAGGTTAGAGCCGCGAATCAAAGAGAAAGAGAGAGAGAGAGAGAGAGAGAATTGAAGTTGTGCGCAGTTCGCGGTTTAACCGCGTGGCAGAATTTAGAATCCGTGACCGCCGATTAATCTCTGGGCGGTCGTTATCCGTCAGGTTCTCCACGCTGGTCGCGCCTGGAGTTTAAGTGCTCCGCTCGGTGGATGGTCTACGATGGTTCCCGGAAGTGTTTTCCACGCTATTGCGACGCACGATATGAATCGACTGCTGCTGGCACGGAACGGGGATGAACCGCAGAGAAGTGCGCGCACATACACACATCTTTCCTCCCCCCCCCCTCCCCCTCCCCCTCCCTCTCCTGCAGCCTAGCGCTACGTGCAACTTGCCCGCAAAAAATTTATCGCGCGATCTTTGACCGTTTTATCATAGAGATTGCCCCCGGCGAATCCGAATCCAGGCCTGAATGAAGGGCCCGGGCGAGTTAAAGGATGCTCGAGGAACGATAGAATTCTCCGCCGACCAACCGCCGTGTCTGTAAATTGAAAAATTAGAGAGTATGGGCAGAAGAGGGGGGAAATTGAGAGGTAAATAAATTTACGAGCATGGACGTGTTGTGGAATCAGGCATATTTGGGAATATTTAGAAAGAAGAGTTCCGCTGGAACGGAAGCCGTTTCTGAATGTCTTTCACCGAGAATTCCACGTAAAGCAGCGCGTTCGTAATTTACGAATTCTCGTGTTTTTTTTTTTTTTTTTTTTTTTGCGAGAAGCGTCAAGATGTTTGCCGGACGGAGGTTGAGAATGCGTAGTTGGTTCCTTTAGGAGGGGTTGGGGCAAATTCGGAGGACTAACTAGTTGCTAAGTCCTCGAGGTTCTGCCGAGGAAAGGGACTGCGATCTCGTTGATTGCTGTAGTTCGACTATCGCCTGGCGTATCGAGGGCTGTAGTCGCCCCAGGGACAATAATTAGGCTGACGAAAAATCTGGCGACAATCGAGCAACCAGAAGTTCCGTAACTTCCAATGTCTTCAATCCCCCTTTCGCTATCAATTAGCCTTTCATTGCACGTTCGTACCCAAAATGATGTATACATTATATTCTCCAAATATCGACGCGAATCATCACTTTGGCAAATCACTTTTGGCGATTGTTAAGTGGGAAAGCGAAGCGAGTTCAATACTTTCAGGCTCCGATCAGGTTTTAATTAATAATAAAATCAAGCTAAACCCCTGCTATTGTTTCAGCTGTTTCAATGAAACATTCAATCTATCCGAGACCGCCGAGCTACCCGACTTGCTAATTATAAATCTAATCGAGTTTCTAATAAAACGAACGAACGGACGACTCGACTGTACCGTTGCAGACGGATCGCAGCCGCTCGCGCAGCGGGGATGAAAATGCGCAAAAATAAGACACAATCGAACAATACCGGCGAAGAATAACACGCTTAACAGAGAAACAGAGAGAGAGAGAGAGAGAAAGAGTAACAAAATTCATCGTGGACGAAATTAGCGGAATAACTAATTAAGTCGGAGGAAGGAAGGCCGGGTATAGGTTAATGATTAATTAAAGCGAGACGGGGGCGCGGCAATTATTTCGAGCGGATCGCGATCGATTCGAACCGCGATGCGAAAACACTCGTCTCGTTTCGTTTCGTTCCGTTTCGTTCCAACGATTGTCACGGACGTCACACGCCGCGCCGCAATAAGGTCGATATAATTGATGATTAACACTGCCAAGTTCTAAATCCGCTGCTGCCATTAGTTTTAACGAGCAGCCGTTTCTAACTATCGAAATCCGTCATCTGTCCTGGCCAATTTGCGCGCTTATCAAACGCGTGTTCCGCTCGTTCGATTTCCTTCGTGGCCGTTCAACGACCAGGCTTTTCCGCTTCTAAATCCGCCCGAACGCGATCGTGGAATTCGCCTCGGAGCAACCTCGCGGAGCGCGTTCGCTCTCTCTCTCTCTCTCTCTCTCTCTCTTTCTCTCTCTTTCGTTTCCGAATCGCTGAAAATAGAAAGAATGTTCCTTCATATCTCGATAATATGTTCTTTTACAATAGCGAACAACGTTGAGATATTTTGGTAAGACGAGATTAATCAACAACCAACCAGTGGTGAAACTGCGAAACTAGTCCGGAATAACTCCAGAAGAATTACCGCCACGGCGACATAAATTTTGGCGATCGATCTCTTTAATTCGCTCGGCTGATTGCGCAATTCGGCCAGCCGCCGCTTGTAACTCGACTGTTTTGGAGATCCGGGGAGCAGAGCCAACGGGGATTATCGAAAACTGTTGTACGATTAAATAGAGAACTGTCCGCGAATAAATAACGTAAATAATCCGTGGAGTGTAGCAGGTTACAATGTTGGTGTATGACTGCGTTTCGCGACTTGGCACGATTAATCGCCTCGTGACGATACGCTTCGGGAATTTTAGGTAACAGTCATCGCCGCTGATGATCACGCGTCGGTTTAATATTCATTCACGCGATGTTTATCGCGACGTATTGTCGACGGCGGCCTTCTGATCTCGCATCTGCGTCTTTCAACTCCCATCGACATCTTTCTCGGACATTTTTTTCTTTCTTTCATGTTAATTTAGCATTAGCTTCTATTTTATAGAACACAGGTGTTCGATTTTTTTTAAAGAAATTTTATAGCTTACAATCACTTTTCTCTGAGATCTATACGATACAGCGGCGTACTGTTTTATATTCTTTCCTTTTTTTTTTTTTTTTTCATGATGCGGTCTATAGATACATAGATCGCATGCTACCTTATCTAAATCACCTGCAGACATGATTTATAGTTATTCCTAACATTTGAAGTTCAAACTCGAAATTTTCGAAATTTTCCAGCCCTTGCGAAGTCGGCGAATCTGATCAAGATTCGCGGCGAATTTCAACATCATTCGACATCAAGTATTTAGAACGCGAAACGGAGCCAGAGATCCACGATGATCATTTAGCGGATGAAAAATTCACGCAGGATCGGGTGACTCGGATGTTCACGGTGTTCGAGTGAGCGGCAACGCGAGAACTCCTGGCTCGCCGCTTCGAGGTAATCCGCTTCTGGATTCGCCGGCGTATCCTCTCCTCTGAACGCAACTTCATCTTCTTCATTGCGATATTTAATTTCTCAGGGACGTGTTTCCATTACAAAATATTTCTATATTTGTCTGCGAACTTCCCCAAGAGTTTCCCCGAGGCAACTCCGCCGTTAGCCAGCTACGAAAACCTCTTGTTGTTTGCCACGCCGCCCTCCTCTCTCGTTCGCCCTCTCTCGTTCCCGTCGTCGTCCGCGCGAGCATCGCGCAGCTCGGCTCCTCCTCGGCCGCAGCCGCTAGACGAGACCGTCTAACTTGCATAATACATTTTAATTTATAGCGATATTAATTAACAACTCTGACTCGTTCGCTCGCACGCCGCGCCTACCTACACGCTCCAATGGGGCTGATACGTTCCGCGACCGTTTGGCAAACGAAAAGGAAGAATTCCTCTCGTCGAACGGTTCTTAGAAGTCGTGATGGTGGCCGCCGAGCCAGAATCAGAAGAGGGAAAGAACAATCGGGGCAAAGGATAAATTTAGAAGAGGATGATGAATTCGACGTGCGAGCAGGTTGTAAAATTTATCTTGGAGATATTGCTGAGGAGATACTGCTGGTTTGAACCAGACAGTTGTCGAGGACGACGAGGGTAGGATACTTTAATGTTAAATTTATTTTGTTATTAAATTTGTATTACTTATTATTTACGACGCGTCGAGAAGTCGGTAGAGCGAAATATGGAAAAATAAAAGAACTCGGCTAAAAATATCTAGACGTTTGAAAACAAAGTGAATCCGAGTAAAATTAGAAGCTACCGAATTCTGATTGGAGAACTGATCCATGCAACAGACAAATTGAAACAGATTATTATCAAGGACGATAAAAGCAGAATACTTTAACATTAAATTTACAATGAAGAACGTAACAGTGACCGATGAAAAATTGTCGATAATTTAAACTGATACATAAATTTTGTAAAAAAAGATCATATAACAATCTACGTAGTCTTATTTTAAAGTACGAAACTTGTATTTTGACAGTCGTGAATTTGTTCTTTGCGAAAGTGAAAGATTTTACATCATATAAACCGAGTGGGAAACCGAGGACACGTTTTTCTCTTATGAGTAAATCTAGCATGATTTCTGTAAACTCGCTGTAAAATTTCTTTTTAAAACTGTTTAATTGAATTTGGAACATAAGGATTAGATGACGAAAAATTAAGAGTTTCGAATTTTTGTCGTTCAATACTAATACAATCAATATTCAATAAAACAGTAAAGAAAAAATTGTAGAACAAATTTTAGGGGCTTGTCGCGAAGGAAATACTCACGAAATGAAATTTTCAATATTTTTGCACACGTTTGAATCTGTACGACTTTCGAGAAAAACGTGTCCTCAGTTTCTCATCTGTGCGACGTAAAGTCATCTTCAAGAGAAACTCTCAACTATCAAAACTATCAAAAATAGAAGCTTCGCTCTTTGAGACCAAGTAGATCACCATACGATCATTTCTTTTTACAAAGTTTACATCAGTTGAAATTATTGACAATTTTTCATCGTTGATACAATTATTGATACAATTATACTCCACGCTGTTTACGGAATGACATCGTGTCGAAAAATCGAGAAGTAAAAGAACCAAAGAATTAAAACGTCTCCAGGAATTCGAGACGCAAGTAAGTCGAATAAAATGAGGAAGAGTAGAAACTGCTCCGAGTAAATGAGCGCCGAGTTCCGATCGAAGATTCTGGCCTATGCGATAGTGGCCTTAAAGTCGAGCTTTCACACTTGTCTCGTCTCTCGCGTTCACGGTTGGCATCGCGTCGTTACGGTGCACGCAGCAACCGACTGAGAATCTCGAAGGTTGGCCCGCGTCCAATAAACATCTTTGGTATAATCTAACGACATTTCTACCCTCGACACCTACTCGTTCGCGATGATATACAGCGATATCGATCGAGCAACTTCCCTGCGAAGATTTACTGGCAGACCGATGAAAACCTCTTGGTCTCGATTTGACAATTCATTAAATTTCTCTTCCAACTTTAAAATCGTTAAATCGAAGACGTTTGAATAAGAAGCTCGAAATAAAATTGGCAGTAGGATAATCACAGTAATCTGTTGGACAACCTTACAACGATATCCAACGATTACAAATTGGCCAATGTTTCGAAAGATAATTCGCGATAGGTAGAACATTCGTTTCCCTCGTCCGACCGGATTAATGGATATATTAAACAGGAAATGTAGCCGAAGAACCGGACAAATTTGAAAGTTCAGCACGGACGCGCGCTTATTAAGATTGATATCGATGTTGGCAACCGTGCGCCGCGGTTGGATCATACCGTTAGTTGGACTTACCTCCTAGGAATTCGTTCGTTCTCCTAGAAGTGAGTTCGTGGAAATCGCAAGTGTGAGAAAGTACTCGAAAATTGAAGAAACGAAAGAGACCTAGTGGTGATCGTTGGAATGGTTACAAACGAACAAACGAACAAACGAACAGTAGAAAATAATAAAACCAGATGTATTTTATCTTCAGATCGATAAAATTACACAAAGATTAGATCAACGCGAAACGGAAAGTTGATTAAAGCCAGCTGGTGGTGAAAAAATGAACGCTCGAGGAAGCGCGAGAGGCAAAGAAGAAGCGGCGGGAGAGAGTGAAAATTGGACGAGCGACGAATTCAGGAAACGCGAGGACGCGGAATTAGGAAAGTGGGAAACTGTGGAGGAGGGAGGATTTGTAAATTAGAGGACTGCTACTAACTCGTTGCTACTAATTGCGTTGTTCCGAAGTATCGCTGCCGAGCAGATACTTAAGCGAAAACAGCTTAATCGCGCGCGAAGATAAAACGAGACCGGCAACTTCAATTTGTTTCAAATTGTGTACATACGTTTTAATCAACGTTGTCATTTACGGTGGACTCGAGTGGCATCCGCATTTACCGCGAACGAAAACCGTTGCAGAAAAAGCGTAGTTAAATTAACAGGAAATTATCGCGAGCCTGGCAATAATTATTTATAGTTGAATACGAGTTGAATTATCGCTAAACTTTGCCGAGCGGTTGTGCACTCGCACACATGATTTCCCGCTCGTTTAAACGGCGGCCGCTTAATGCAAAAATTATCAATTCAATTCGCCGGCACCACAGGTGAAAAAACCGTGGGACGTTTCTCGTTCGATCGATTGTCACTCGTGTATTTCGCGTTTAACGTCGCGGCGGAACGTCCTGGGAACTGTTGCCTCGCGCCAGTTAATTGCAGGATAATCGGGAAAAGTAGGTAAATGAGTTTTTTCGAGGTCCAATAAACAGACTGTGGATTTTTATAAATACAATTAAACGAGCAGCGCCTGGATGAAAATTTATTTTGCCCATTAAAAATTATAACGGACACATTTCACTTTGGATACGTGTTTCGCGTATTACACACGCGAAAGTGTAAATTTCAAATTTGTATTCCCACGTGTACTTCTTAATTGACAGATTGAAGCAGTTTTCACAAACAGTAACAGCTTACAGATTTTTTTTGACCCGTTCTCCCACGACAGATTTAACGCGCATTTCTTTTGTATATATTATATGTATATTTTGTATAATAGACTGCAAATTTCGATGAAAACATTTATAGAGTGCCTGGACGAAAATTCACTTTGACAATTAAAAATCATGACGATATTTTACTTTTGACGTTTACTGTTTTACGTTTTTGCGTGTTACCACGGATAAAAGTAGCAAATTTCAAATTTATATTTTTATATTATTTCCTAACTGACACGCTGAATTTTCTCAATTTTCATAAACATTAACGATTTACAGATTTTCATTCTGGCGTGACAAAATTAATGTACTATATTTCTTCCGTGTCAACAGAGATATACATATTAACAAGACTTTCTGTATCACAATATTTGAATTGAGTTTCAAGGTTAAAAAACATTTTTTTTTCTAGCATTGTATTCTACTTATTACGAAGGTAAAACTTTTCCGAGGCACCATAGGTCGTAACCGAATAGTTTTCTTGAAAAATAGCAAAAAAAAAATTTCTTAATCATTTAACACTGCGCACGCGTGCGTTCCAACGGCGACTTTATGGTTCCAAAGGCTATAATGGTTATAATGTTTATATTTCGAATAATGTCAACAGTTAATTTTGGTTATTTAGACTCTGATTGTACAACTATGATAAATCAAATTTCAGTGAAACTTAATAGGAAAATTACGTAAATTAGACATCCACGCATCCAAAACTATAAAGTCGCTGTTAGAACGCGCACGTCCGCAATGTTGAATGATTAAAATTGCCATTTTTCAGAAGAACTATTAGGTTGTGACTTATGGTTTCTTGGAAAAGTTTTACCTTCGTGGCGAGTAGATTACAATCCAAAAACAATTCGAGGTCAAGGCCAATTTTCTTTACATATATCTTCCATCAAATCAAAGGTGTAGAATTCACTTATGACAGCCACGGAGAAACTTTTCTTCCCACCCTGTACACGTGTTCCGCGAAATTATTGTTTTTCTCCTTCGCGCGAGAGCAGAAATAAGGAAAAGAAATTATCACGGTAAGCGCAGAGTCTCGCCGGAAACGTCTTGTATAAATACAGCTGTCGTGCGCTATGCAAAACGAAGTAAATGCAAAGCAACCTATCCGATGTGTTTTGACACCCCGTCACTTTTAGAGCCGGTGAACGTGGTAAGCGATACTCCACCGACATTCTTTCGTCGAAGGAAGAAATGGCGCGAACAGAGGAGTGGGTTCGGAAATTTTTCGACAGTACACCGCACCCATGAATGTCTAATCCTCGCCCTTCTGCTCTTTCCGACGTTAAATTGCGAACTTGCTTTCTGCGGAGAAACGAAAATTGAAATACTTGAAAAATCGAAGAGTCGAAATCGTTCAAGGAGGATTTAATAATTTTAATTGAAAGGAAAGGGAAGAATTGAAATAAGCTCCGAAGCAAGTAAAGCTTTGCTAAATTGCAGAATAAAGGAAACGGTAACTTTCGATGTTCACAGTCCGCAATTAATTATAATTTACGCAACAAATGGCATTGGTACCGTTTTCAAATAAATCCATCTTGCACGCGAGACGGTGCTAGCCGTGATTCCCAGAAAGGAAACACAGAAAACAAACAAACAGAGAGAGAGAGAGAGAGAGAGAGAGAGAGAGAGAGAAAGGTAACGTAGGGTAATTAGACCATCTTGGCTGCCATTCGAAAAGGAACCTCGACGAGCACGGTAGCAGAGTTCAGACTGGTTCGGCGCGCGTACGCGAAAAACTAATTACCATTACGCCTCTCTCGGAGCGGAACCGTCTCGTGGAAAAAAAATGAACAGAAACGTTCTACACCGTGATCTCTCCCTGTCTCCCAGCCTCGTTATTTTTAGTATCGAGATACTGGATCGTGGAGAGGAGAGGAGAGGAGAGGAGAGACACACGGATGGGTCAAAGGGAAGCGACTGGCCAGCCAGCTAGAAGCAAACGTGGAAAGAGCGAAAGAGACAATGTCGCGCAGCTAAGTATGTTGTAATTAAACAGTAGGCGAAGAAACGCCTCGGTTGACGAGGGACCGGAGAACTGCTGGTTATATTCGAGAATCTCCGACTGCCACGGTGTACACTACCGTATACACTAACGTTCATAAGTATTTGAACACTCTGGTCGATTCGCAGTAACGGGGACACTTGAACTTGACCAAAGTGTATAAACAGACGATGAATTAACAATTAGAAGCAGCCAGTTTGCCACCTTGTTACGAGCTCGGTTGATTATAAATTACCTCCATTATTCAAGTTATCGTTGCTTGCGTTAAAAATAGATAATCTCTCTCTCTCTCTCTCTCTCTCTCTCTCTCTCTCTCTTTGCAAAAACTTTCTGCGGTCTGATTTATATTTCAACGATCGAACAGTTTTCGGGAAAATTTCATTATTGCTCTCGGTAAGATTTTAAGGTTCCGCTTGAACTTGAATTTGTTGATGTTTCATTGCGCGTTAAAAAAAAAAAAAAGAAAAAAGACCACGACACGATAGTTACAAAGTTTCATCTGTAATTTGGCAATGCGAGCGTTCTGTATGTACTTTTGGATGATAGTGTACGACGAGAGGTTGAGCTGAAGTTTCGTACACAGACGCGTGTTCACGCGTGCCACCTCGCATGCCTGTACGCACCTCGCACGACCGCCGGTATTAAAGCTACATGCGTCGTTGTCCCGGTGAGAGAGGGCCACCCCGTGGCCGAGGGAGGGGCACTCTTAAAATGTTATGACGTGGAACTCGTGATTTCATGGAACATTTAATCACTATATTGGTAAATAGCCGAAACCAGGGGTTCTCGGACATTGGAATCGGCCAAACGGGTATTCCACTCGATGCTGACGCGTACCCACGTCACCATCGAGATTCAACGATCGTCGAAGAGGACCTTGGAAAGGGTCGAGAATCTACGGGTGCTTTGATTAGGTCTGGCGTTCGCGTGATACGAATCGTATTCCAGACGAAATTGAAAACTAACGACAAGTACGATAGATATTGAAGATAAGTGGATAAAACCGAGAAGCATGAAAAGGGTTGATAATTTTGACCGAAGAGATCGCGAATTTCCTGTGAATGTACACGTTGCAATGACCATTCGCGTAATAAGAGTTCACAGAGAGTCCGCCTCACAGCCAGTAGATTCAGTCGGTAGTGGTCAGACGCCAACTACGTTCTTACGTTAAACGCTCCGCCATTCTTGTACGATATTCATACGTACGTACAGAATATTTTACACGCAATAATTAAGCGTTAATTAAGCGTATACACTGGTGAGCACATACATACGTTCATTCGTTTCATTTACCATCACGAAGATCCAGTATGACGAGATATCGAGAACCACTGTATGCGGTCCCTCGCGAAGGTGCTCGAGCCAAATGGTTACGCCGTAGGATCCCCTTTTCCCTTTCTGTGTTCGCTGACGGCTGCATCGGTGGAGCAGTTAGAGTGTCGGAAAAGGCAACGGAGGGCTGAGGAGGGGGTGGGGCTCGGGTCTCGCAGCGACGGGGGTGTGTACCAATTATACAGACACAACTATTGTGCGGCTCTCATTAAACGACGCCAACAAATTCGATTACTTCTGCTTCCAAATTTTGCCTCGGCCCCGGTAAATGCTGGCATCGGCACCTTCACCCTTACGCCAAGGGTGGAAATACGCCACGCTCGAGAGAAAGAGAGAAAGTTATGGAGAGAGAGAGAGAGAGAGAAAGATAGAGAACATTCTCCACGGTTCGAACTCGCTGCCATCCCCCACCCACACCCGACCCGACCCCAGCGCCGAGAATTTATTTTACGACTAAACAGAAAATTAGTGAGCGTTTGGGTTTGCGGTGTTTAGGTCTTTTGCACCGCCGTGGTTCGAACCGCGGTCGAATCGGCCATGGGGGGTGCCGGCGCCGCCGCGTTCCACGAATGTCTGGCCGCGTATCGAAATTAATTGAGTTCCGTGGCTTCGAGGGGGGAGGGGGGGGGGGGGAATGAGCGCCGTCTTGCGGAATTGAAACATTTTTACAAAAGGGTAAAGAGGACTCGGTCTCGCGTGCTTGGTGGGGTGGTGCTCGAGGGTCGTTCGAGTCGCGTCTTACTCGCGATTGAAACGCTCTACGGATTTATAACGTTGCCACGCTGGTTTCAAGTTCAAAACGGAAATTATAATTGTACATTTCGAAATTTACGAAAAATCGTGTCGCATGATTTGAAACTGTTGTCGTCGCATGATTCGTCGAAGTCTCGATCCGCGGTAACGCCAGTTCACTTTCGATATTTCGTTTGAGAGAGAAAAAGAAAAGAGAAACAGAAGGAAAAGAGAGTAAGGTAGTCGGAGGAAACGGGAGCGACCGAAAGCTCGGCTTTTGGAAGAAGACTCCCGGCTCGTATCGTTAAGAGAAAACATTTAATTGGCGTTGCAACCGGAGCGCAAACGAACTCGGACGGGCAGCGCGCGGCCAGGGTGATTTATTATTTAATCTTCTAGACGAGTGATTTTTATCTGGCCGGCCGCCACGGTTCCCGGGGCCGAAAAGCTACCCCCCTCCGCCCGTTACCGTTTACCGACCTCGGGTCAGTAATGGTTATGCTTGTCATTATCGCCGTGTCGTACGGATCGTCTGGCCGCCGGCCCCCGGCGGCACGACCAATGGACTGCAGCACTTGAACTCGTTATGCCGTGCGGTGCAATTCCGCGACCGTTTCGGCCCATTCTCGCTTAAACGTTGCGAGAAGGGTGGCTCCAGCCTCGAATTTACCGCCGCGCACGGCCTGGGAAAAAGTTTCTTGGACGATACGCGTGAAAAGAAACACGATATCTGGCCGGGCGTTCCGTAATTGCGCCGGCAGTTCGCGGAATTGATAAAGCCAACTCTTCTCTAACCGGTGCCTGCAACTTCGATACGGGAAGTCGTGTGTTAATTGCCGGTGTTTCAACTCGTCGGCGCGGACGGATTCACGTGATTTGCGTTTCGCGGGGATGGAAGAAAGTTGCCTGTTGATAAAAAAAGGAAAAAAAAAAAAGAAGGAAAGAGATCGTGCCAGTTTGGTATTATCACCGTGTGTTTTTCTCGATCTCGTGTGGCCATTTCCGAGTAGTTGACGAGAAAATTAAAGCACGAAGCAATTACCGTAATACATACGTATTCTTTTCTTTTCTTTTTTTCTTTTTTTTTTTCTTTTTTTGTTTCTAAATTAACCAAACACAGTATATCTTGCGTTTCTAAGAGGCAAGAAAAAAATTTCATCGCACGAGGAACACGGCGACTTGGTCAGAGAGAAAGGTGGAACAACAAACGCGGCAAGTAGGGAAATAAAGGGGGGGAGGGGGAGGGAGGGAGAGTGCATCGATCCTAGGCGAAGCGACAGATCCACGGTCTTTCGTTCCGCTCGCCGTGAAAAGTTTAATGACTTTTTGTTAATTAACATCCCGTCGGACAGGTTTAGAGAGCAACGACGGGTCACTTCGATCCCCCCCCCCCCCTGCATTCTCTTCGTCCTCTCTGCTCCTTTCACCCCCTCACCCACCACCCCCCTTTCCAACCGGTCGATTCGACGTTTCCGTTGCAGCTGGAAATGCCGGCGCGCAACGTGTGCACGCGTGTCCGTTTCGCGTGGAATCGCGAACACGCCGCCGCGCGAAACAATTTACCAGACGATAAATTTTTATAGAAGGGCGCGCAGGAGACGCGTCGGACGAGAAGGGGGACGAGGATGGTCACCGCTGAAACGGAATTGAATCGATATATTTACGTGCCGTTTACCGGAGGGAAAGGGTTGGAGTTAGCGCTCGTGTAATTGCTGGGCACACATACGCCAACCGGTGGAGGGGATTAGGGGCGCGATTCTCCGACTCCCGCCATTGTTTTGACGTCCCGCGAACGAAGAGTTATTTCACTTAATCGAGTTTAAAGAACTTGCGACTCTGTTGTAACACGTTGCACTCGAGTCTATATCGTTCGGTTTTCATTTTCATTCTCGTAGTACGAATTCATCGTACTACGACTCGGATTGGTAGGGTGTTGGAACTTTAGTTCGATGTTCGACGCGCGTTCTTCGACATCGCGTCGCCTCTGGTATTAATCTGATCCTTCAGAAAGAATCCCTCGCGACGAATTATCCAGTTGTACGTTCGGCAAATTGTCCCTACGACCGTCGAAATGTCAACCAGCGAGGATAGACGAGGTTCGCGACCGCAAGAGTTCCTCCGAGGCGCTGATATTTTCGCGTTCGTCAACGACGATTGAACTTTAGACGGCGGTCGGCGCCTCGGGGACCGATAAAAGCCGATCCATTCCATTATCGCGGCCGCGTGCTGACAGTCCGCGCGGATTAACACCGGCTCGCGTGCCGCTAGAGTGAACGCCGTCCTTGAAATTTATTGTAATTGGTCTTTTGATACATATATATATGTATATATATACATATATATGTATATACATATACAACGAGGACACACTCGCGCGCCGAGTACTCCTCCCTTCGTGCATTTTCTTCGTGTCTCGAACACCGTTTTCTAGAATAACGACGATACTTCCGCCGGAATGAAAAGCGAAATTGGTTAGCTCCCTCGAGGACAAATATGGGCGCGAAGGGTGTTTCTCGTGATGAAAAGCGATACGCGCGTTGCGTCGTTGCTCAATGTACGCGACTGTTAATACATTAAGAGGACGAGAAGACAAGGTGGAAGAATGTATGAAACATGTTTAAACGTCCGAAACCATATGCATACTAATTAAACGTTTTGCACTTCGTCTTGGGCTAGGCAAACAGTCAAAATTGACAATTTCCTAAAAAAAGAGAAAGAAGAAAAGAATGGAAAAGGGTCGCGTCGTCCGGTTTGTTCTATATTCCCAATTCTCGGGACGAAGGAAGGATCGAAGGAGCCCCGAAGAAGACTTTTCATCTCGACCAACTCGAGGCTGGTCCTTCATCCTCAGACGAACGTTCTTCCCTTCTCCGTCGTTGAAGAACGCAGGAATTCCGTGGAATATCCTGTGAGCTCGGAGCGGCGAGCGGGCGGTAAGATGAGGAGGAGGAGGAGGAGGAGGAGGAGGGACGGGTGGGTATCTCGGCAAACGACTCGAACTCGGGAACCGAGGTCGTTTGGGGAACGTACGGGAGACGAAACGCTGGGAAACTCGAAGGAAACGCGGCACCGGGGGAGGAGAGTGGGTCGGGGGAGGACAGTCGAAGCCAGGGGAGCGGAAAGAGGGAAAGGGTAGTTCTGTTGCCGGTTCTGGAGACTTGGCGAGGAGGCCGGCAACGCGGCGGGAGGGGAACTGAAGAGGCAATATAGGAGAAAGCTTATTATTGGAGTTCGCTGCACCCGAGAAGAGAACAAAATACAGGCGAGCAGTGATTGCTGTTTCCAATTGAACCCCTCGTGCGCCACGCTCTCCACCTGAATGAACGAGCTAGCGGAAAATAATCAAGCTCCGCCCGAAGCTACTATCTAGCATTCGTGTATCCAACCCACCCTTAACCCTCCGCGCGCGCCTTCACCTTCCACCCACCCACCCACCAACCCCCGCGTGCCGCGTATCGGAGTTGCTGCCTCGCGTCGTCGCTTGTTTTAGACATCAGCCTGGATCTACCGATCACTGTCTTCCCGCTTTCCATGCCCGTCCCCTCGCTCTTCACCGAGCGATTCTCTCCGCCGACTTCCGCCAGACTTTTCCACTTGCCGTTTTCCACGCTCGTGCACCACGCCGCGCCGTGATTTTACCCAGTTTCCTGTTGGCGCTCGCAAACGTGGCTTTGGACGAAAAACGCGCCAGCTCCTTGTTTCTATATTCATTCTCGTGTCCACGATATTTTTCTTGGTCACTTTGATAATTCTCTCGAGACTGTCGAGTTTGTCGATTTCTGTAATTGTGAAAATCCAATAAAACGGGAGAGAGAGAGAGAATTTTTGTAACGTAAGGATGCGGACAAAAGCGCACATGTCTGGCGTGTGACGACGAAATGAGACGAATCCACCCCGTCCTCCAATCCCGGTCGAGATCTACGCAGATTCCTACCGATTCCTCCCTTCTAAAGTTTCAACCGGGCCTCGTCCTCTTTCTCTCTCTCTCTCTCTCTCTCTCTCTCTCTCTCTCTCTCTCTCTCTCTCTTTCTATTATACCTCCCCTTTGGTTCCGTCGCGTAACCAGGATTCACGTGTCGGCTCGGTAGAAACAAGGGGCCAAGTGAACGGGGTGGCAGAGGGCAAGAAAAAGAGAGGCGGAGACAGGCGCGCACGAGCGAGCGAGCGAGCGAGCGAAAGGGAGAAACGCGCGGCGCTCGGGTCGGTCGATGGATGGGAAGGCAGGAGGAAAGCAGAGGAATATGAAACAATCGCTTCATTGGAAAGTCAAGAATCTCTCGAGCCCGTCGGCGTTTGACTTGCCATTAGGAGCGTCAGTTTTAATTGTGCCTGCACTCTCGTCCTCGTCGTCGTCGACGTCGTCGTCGTCGTCTATCTCTTGCAGTCTGCAGTCTCAGGTGAAGTGTATCGCCTACCCCCCTTCCTCCCCCCCCCCTCCCCCGGTACGTATATGCCTCGCCGTGTCTACCCACCTACCCCGTGCCCTTTAGCGATGTCTCATTAGTTGCAGCGCTGCAACGGATGAGTACATTCTACTGCCACCCAACTACCATCGCTCCGCCACCGTCCCTCCCTTCTTCGCGTAACCCTTTGCACCAGCTGGGAGACCCGTTTCTATCCCGCCCGCCCTCCCTACCGTCACTCGACTACCACTTCCTTATCCCTGGCCACTTACTCGTTCCCAACAACTGCCAACTCGTTCGCCTATACGCTTTGATTCGTTACGGAACGCGCCGGCAACCAGCCGGTGTCTTTCTTCTTCAATTTGCTCTTCGGCAATTTGTTTCGTCGGTTCGCAATTGGTTTCAGCGAGCGTTACGATCACTAGCGAATTCAAGGGGGCCAGGGTTGTTTCGTAGAAAAATATATTCGACTATTCAGAAATAAAGTGTATTACAGGCGTGCATTAGACGAAAATACGAATTTGCGCAAACGCTGTCAGTCCGAAATTTAACACCGCCAAATCTGAACAGGTACGTAAGCTCTCGTGGACGAGAATGAGAATTTCCTTTCGTCGGTCCCAATTTCTTTTTTTTTTCTTTTTTTTTTTTTGTTTCGCGCGAAAAGTCTAAGTTTTAGGACATTCCTAAATTTCTCCAGGCCGATTTTCTCGTGAAAGACGACGAATTAGGAACGCTGGAAGAGGTATCGGGCAACCAATCGGCGACTGAGACCGAAAAGGCCGGAACTCTTTAAGAAAAGAGTCAGAAGTAACCGGGGCTACATCCGAATTTAATGCAATGCAAACCGCAAAGGCAAACAGCGTTTGCCTCCTGATGACGCAAACAACTCCCGCAATTCCTGGCGGATTTTCTTCTCTCCTCCCTCCTCTTTTCCTTTTTTTTTTTTCTTTTTTCTTTTTTTCTCATCGCTGGCCGCGTTTACCTCAGGATTTGCTCCTCATTAGCTCGTAGCTTGCCGAATATAAGGCGGCCGGTTCAGGGAGACCCGAAGGCGGCCTGGAATCTCGCGTTTTCTCTCTTGTTTTCCTCGGTGAAATTTCCTCTTTTTTTTTCTTCTCTTCGTTTCTTTCTTTCCTTCCCAAACGTAGAAAACGGAACAATCCGCGCGAGCGTCGTTTACCTCGCGGAACCAGGACGAACGAAGGACCAAAACGAGAATGGGAGGCCTGCGAGGCAGAAGAAATAATACAGGGGGGAGGGGGAGAGAGGACGGAGAGAGAAGGAAAGAAAGAAAAAAACGAAGCTAGGGCCTTCTTAATTTAGCAGAGGCTAATGGTTCAGCTCCGGGATGATTATTATTATACGGAAGTACAAAAGCGATACCTTGGCAATTAAGGGGATAGTCGTAAACCTAGCGCGACTAGGATACACGCGGACGCGCGTGCACATTCCGCGGGACCGCTTTGTTTGCGGAACGCGATGAGCTGAAAAACTTCTCCCGGCCTGGCCTCTCTTCCGGTTCTCTCTCTCTCTCTCTCTCTGTTCTCGCTGCCATTGGTCCCACTGTCTTTTCTGCCCTCCCTCCCCCTTTCCCCTCCCCCTCGTCTGCATGTTTGATGTCCAGCTAATTCTAAAGGAATGGGTAATCGCGCATGCTCTGGTCACTGTGTGCGCACGAATGCTAGAGTGGACTGCTACTCGACCCGTTTGCCCGCGCCGGATCGGGTCACGAACTGTCACGTTACAGCTCCACACTCTGGCATCTGAAATCCGCCTTGCTCGCAACGTCGCCCCATTCTCGTCTTCTTTCCGTCTTCTCGATTCTTCCCTCGATCAATTCGACGATGATATCCTTGTAATTACGCCTATACGTACCAACCTCGAAAAAAGAAAATATTCTTTCGACGATACACGCTTATCTTTCCGCGACGCGTAAATTGAACAACCTCCGGGTGTTCCACGCGCGTTCGACCGAATAAAACAGGACTGACGAACGTCGGACAATTTGCCAGAGCATCGAGCGAGTTGGTGACGGCTTCGCTGTTGCTTAGCCACCGAATAGGGGAATGCAACCGGACGAAAATTGGCGCAAGAACTTGGCAAGTGTCCCCTGTGCCCCTTGACAGACGACAGCGTGTATCTCCAGCGTATCAGTCCAAGTGTGCTTCTACTTAACAAGCTTTCGCGTATTGTGAGGAACATGCTTAAAAGGAAACCAAAAATGAGGACAAGTAGACGGACGGTAGGTGGGGGGTGGGGGAGTGGGGTTGGGTCGGGACGAAGGGATGGGCCGGGGCTCGTAACGACGAGAGAGGTGCGAGAATCAGCGGGATCACGGTGACACCTCGGGCACCCTCTCGTATCACGCTCTTTTTCACTCCGAGTGCCGTACAAACAATAACAAACAGTACTAATGAGGCTCTTCAATAGCGGAGGAAGCAGCAGCGAACTGCTGCGCGGCACACTCGGATGCGCGCGACAAAGCTTCCGGAATGATTACGCGGCGGTTGTTCGACACTTGACTCCGCGCCGCGTCGATTGTTCGCTTCGCTCCCGAGCGATCGTCGGCCCGCCGCGGGCGGAAAGTATCCTTTGACTGGCGGCAAGTGCCACTCGAAAAAAGTCTCGAAAATCTGGTTAGAAACTCTGGACCGCGCCGTGACAAACGAGCCGTTATCGATCTCGGCCCGCGCCGCTCGCTTTTTCCCAACCCTTCGATCAGCGAGAAGTTAGTTCGTCAGCCCTGCCGCGGACTAGCAAGGTTCAGATCTACTTGGTTACTTTCTTGACAAAAAATTTTGCAATATAGTTGAAGAAGCGTACACTTTGCAATTTTTCTTTTCAAATAAAGTGAATCTCTTGCAGAATATTGGAAAGATAACTATGCATTTTTTGTTTCGATTGCACGATTTTTCTTGAAAGAATCAGCCGAGAAATAAATAACACTGCTTACAATTAAACTGCAATTTGAAAACGTACGTACGTACAAGAATGATGCAAGTAGAACAGGTACCGATACAGAAAAGGCAAGTAGATATACTCGGTCCGTCCGCAGACACGCGAGAACTACTTACGCCCAGTAAAAAAAAGACTGAATATTTTTACGCCGAGCAAAGTTAACCTTCGATCTGCGTGGGGAATCGTTTTCAAAAGATGTACGGCTGCAGTCCGTTTTCACGGTAAACTTCAACTAATAATTCAAGGTTAAGCAAAGTTAAATGAGTTATTAATGGAACTTTGAAATTCGCAAGACACTTGGAGCTAGAACAAAGTTACGTCGGCACCCGCCTCGAAATGCATTATCATTCGTTTAAAAAGTTTGTTTAAACACTGTGTAATGAAGTGGATAATCTCTTTGAGAGATTGACGAGTATCGAGGAAAAATTAACGAGATTAGCTCGGTAAGATTAGTATTTGATCAGAAAAGAGACAAACGTGTAAATCCCAAATGCTGCGTCGAATTGTCGTTCAACAGCGTCGTATTGAACTGAAAATTCTCAATTATAATTAAAATTCCCCGTTGCAATCGAAAAAGCCGAGATGGCTTCGATCAATCATCCACCAATCGATTCGGTGAATACCGTAGCAAGTGGCACAGCCAAGTCCCTCGAACTTCTCAAAAAGAAGAGAGTCCTCGTGTTCGACTTCGTAGCTAATAAAAGTTGCCCTCCGACTATATCACAATGACCGCTCTAGCCGAGCAGCCGCGTACGAGTTTCTTCTCTCCTTCACGGCCGGTATCTTCAAGCCGGAGAAGTTGAAGAATTCTTCTGTAGTCCGCGGGACTCGCGCGATTTCGACTGGTAAGCAGTGTGTCTCCATGCTCTAATTTCTCGTTTGCGTTCCCTCTAAAAAAAGAATGGCTCCCTTTTATCTCTCGAGTGCGCCAACTATCTTTCGCAAGCCTGCAGCGCACGGTACACACTCGACGCCGTGCTCTAGAATTCCAGATACTACAAGATCTCTGTTCCCTGCCCCCTCCCCCTCTGTCCCTCAACCGCCCCCCGCCTCCGTACGTCATCCACCGACGTGGCTTGCTTTTCATGCGCTCCGACGTCGTCTTGTTTGCCACGAAACGTCCCCGTCTTTCGAGGGGACCAATTAGTTCCATTTTTCTTACGGAAACTGCATTCCGTTCCTTCGGAAACCATCCTCGAGAAATTGGCGTGCAATCTGCTGCCCCTACTTTCAATTGCAAATAAACGCCCCCTGCCTCTAGCCCTCCTCCGACTCTTCCCCCCTGTTCTTGCCTTTTTCCCCTTCTGTTTTGCCAGCTTTTTCCTTTTCCGATAGTACGGAACTATCATCGTTGCAATAACCGGCAAGATCGAGGATACGAAATTAGGGTTCATTGTTCCACTGTAATCAATTTTAAACACATTCCCGATCGATAACGTAGTTTTATTTTTCTTTTATTTTAATGGCATTGTTGTTTCAAAATTGGCTTGTACATCACAGATGGCTGATTCTTTGATAAATAAGCGAACAATAATATTGCAATTGTTCGAAATGTAACGATATCGCTGAACATGGTTAAGTAATACAGCAGTAACAATTGCGTGGTAAGAATTGCTCGGTATTCGTTTTTTTTGTCAAAATCATCAGTGTCTCCGTTTTTCAAATTTTTATTCGGTTACGTATTTTCTTCACGCATTGATCGTTTGAAATAAATTCTTGGAAGAGGGAGACAATTTTCTGAATAACATTTATGTAAATGGCCGGCAACTTGCCGTACAAACTTTTGGAAAATATACGTGTTCGGCCAAAAGTCTCACCCAACTGTCGCGAGTTTGTTAATATCAATAAGCCGCTAAGAATATTGACATACATCGAATATCAGACTCCATTTTTTCTAAATAGCTTTTTAGCTATTCACGGATCCGTCCTGCCCTTGTTCTACGCTACGATTGCCTCTGCGACTTACTAAGGAAATATTATCGTAAATCTGAAGTGAATGTAAACTGAAACCGTGGCAGACAGGAAAGGGCCAGGAAAAATAGGCAGAAATTCGGGGGGGGGGGGGGGGGGGGGGTTCGCTTTCGGGGGAATAATTCCATAGGAAGTCCGGGGCTGAAATCGGAAGAACCTGCGGTGGTTTTCCTTGCTCGCGAGCCAGGCGGCCGGGGAGGGTGTAGTTTCGAAACGTTCCTTTAAAACGTTTCCTCGTTTGCCCCTCTTTCGTCGTCAAATTTCGCGGAACAGAGGCAACATTCACCGGCGGACATTATGCGCAAGAACGCAAAGGATGACCCGAATTCTCGGTTTGCTGCGTCCGTGTTCGGATTTATTTCTCTTCCCTTTTTCTCTTTTTTTTTTTTTTTACCCTTCCACCTCTCCCCCAACCCTTTCGAGAGATATCCCCCGATTTTCAAAGTGAGCTTTGTTCGGATTTCCGTGGAATCAACCCGCCGGTTTGCTCGCCCATCCGTGGGCTGCTCCGCTTCAAAAGGTATTTTTTTAATATCGAAGCGAATTGCCATTCGTGTTCACGGACTTAATTCTCGGAGACGGGAAACGCGAGCCGTCCCGACGCTATCGGGAACAACGGCGGCCGACCAGTTAAGAAAACGTTTCCGCAAAGCAGCCCGCTGTTGCTCCCGCTGCCTTTTCACCGGTGGGGGAAAAAAATTCCGGTTCCCCTGGTTCCGCGGTGTTTTCGTGGAAAAGATCGGCACTCAATGGGCCTCGCCGGTGGTTCTCTCGTTCAATTTCCAGATTCAGCGGAATCGAGAGCTCCGGGACGAGATTATACCCGGGATTGGTTAATGGCCAGGGATGACGTGATGTTGCTCATTATTCTGTTAAACTTCAGGCTTAGAACGGTGGGTAACCTGAACTCGTTTAGCGCGATGTACACCTATACGTCTCTCGTCGTTGGATCCGTTTCACGCGTGAAGCACGCGAAGCATCATTTCGAATGCGGGTTTCGAACGTGTGTACTCGACTTGTTAAAGCGTGCCTTTGCTAGGAATTCTCTCGACAAAGTGGAAGAATTTTTCCTCCGTGTGGAAGGAAAATCTCTTTTGCTCCGAGTACGAGTAAATTCGTTTCTCAATTACACGTCGAGTTGAAGAATTTGCTCCTCCGACACATTATTCGCACGAAGAAAATGACGAACAACGATGCAGACGGAAAAGCTACGAACTTGACAAATACTCTCGCAGATGCGTAAACATCAATTGAAAAGAAAAATTCCTCTTCGTTCACACCGGCGGAAACTTGCAAACGCTCGATCTGCGTACGCAAATTGTCAATCGTCGCCGATGGAAAAAACCGTGCAATTTATCCGGCATTTACCGGTAGCTTATCATTTACGCTATCTTTCCAGCTAATAGCCAGCAGCGAGGCAGCAAGATGCGATCGATCGAGGCAGGCGTCCACGGCAATTTGAAACGATTTATCGCGCGGCGTAACTCCTTATTATGGATCGCTTAATGCGGGATAGTCTTAACAATACACAAAAGCAGGGGTTGTATCGGGCGAGCCCCGGCGCCGGGTGGGAGTTAATAGAACCTCGTTGTTACGGGGAGGAAATTCGATAATCGCTCGGCATATACTCGGCACGCACACAAACGGGGCACCCCCTCCCCCTCCTTCCACGTCGATTTCGCGCCGCCTTGGAGAGAACTTTGACTAAACGGCTCCACGCTTCCTTAACCTCCCCATTAATCAATATTATATCGCCGAGAACCGTTCCTTTGTTTATTGACTGTCAGCTAATAGGTTTTCGGTGCCGAGGCATCGACGAATTCGCCACGACGACGACGACGACGACGACGACGACGACGAGGACGAGGAGGACGCTGTTTGCCGCTCCCGCTGCAAAAACCCTGAAACGCTTACAATCCCCTTCGCCAAGAGGAGAGGGGCACGATTAGAGGCTTTCTCCCTCTACGCTCTCAAAGAGCCTCGTTGTGTAAACCGTGTAAACTACTTTGCTGTCGCAGCGGCGTTGCACCTGCCGAGAAAATTACTTTGCCCGTTATACGCTTTGTCCGACCCCTGATCGAACGGTCGTGGTCTCGTTGACGATAATAAATTTTCTTCGCCTCCCCTTCTCCTCAGATGTATATCATTCAGAAAGCTGAGAGAACGACGTGGATGGCGGGACTAACCACTTGCGCTGGCAACTGATTGCGGACCGTAACGAGTGACCGAACCGTGTACAATAATTCGTCGCTTTCTTTTTGAACTCGTCGGTATATCACTGAATAGAAATTAAAAGGAAAGTAACAAATTTATTATCTGTTTTGCCTGGATTATACTGAGAGAATATTGCACATTTGGGACAAAAGATTCTCAACGCTCCAGCGTATGAGGTTAAGAAGATCCGACCGGAAAAATTCTGGCTGTGCTAATCGATGATTTAGTGATACTTTGGTCATACGTGAGTCGCTATTCATTTGATTGGTCAAGTGAACACCTGTTGTAACAAAGTGTCGTCTCGAGATTAAATACACAGATTCTTACGAATTTAGGAGTGCACGCACTTCGATTTCAATCTTCATCGGCTCGTGAAGCGAAAAGAGACCATTCTGCAAACAGTAAAATTTGTTTATCGCGCATCAGACGGTTCCAACGTTCGCGAATGAAATTTATAACCGCGTTACGTAACGCTCTGTGTGTAAAGTAACAGGCTGTTCTTCGTTATCAAAAACTGTTGTCCCAAACGAATTACCAGACCGATAAACCAGGGAACAATTCATCACGAATAATGCACCGGGAATAATAATTATTCGAGTAAACCAGGGAGCACAGTTGCCAATGATTATGCGAGATAAATATTCGCTTGGAATTATTATTCGAACGCTTGCCGCCTCTAACTCGATATCGAAATTCATCATCGAATTCAGCACGATGTCTAGTTTCTCCAATTAATCTCTTCGAATGACGCATCAATGTATATTAATAACCCAAGCTCATTTCGGCAAACTCGGTTTACCGTTTTCGTTTCATCCGAAAACGCACGCTTAAACGTACTTAGCAATTCCAGCTGTGGTCCAGGTGATACGAAAACATTCGCTAGGAGCGAATACGCGTTGGTTGTTTCAGGGATTAGCAAAACAGGCGCTGGAAACAAACAATTCTAGGGAAGCATCGCCCGGAGGCGCGACGACGTTCAGGACGACGATGATGACACCTGATCCGTAATTGAGCACCTCAAACAACAAATCATCTAAATCCCGTGAAAATGCGAAGTGAATTCCTGTCGCGAAATACCGCGAAAGATTTTTACAGAATTTTAGGAATCTTGGTTACTTTGAAACGAGGAGCTTAGAATTTCAATTTTCGAAATTGAGAACTCCAGACATTTTTCGAGGAGTAAACTCTTCTGGAGTTTAGAATTTTAAAATTTTAGTTACTTTAATGTGGAGCATAGGATTTCAGTTATCTTCGAGCTACAGAGGAATTTTAAATATTTTAACTTTCAGAATTTGAGAATTCCAGATATTTTTTCACTTCCAGAACTTGAAGATGTAAAAAAGTTAATTTAAATTGGAAACTTTTAGAGCTTGGAATTTCAAATGTTTCAAATATTTTCAGAATTTGAAAATTCCAAACACTTTTTCACTTTCGGAGCTTACAATTTTAAAATTTTAGTTACTTTGAATTGAAGCTCAGAATTCCAAGTGTTTTAAATTTTAAAGTCCTAAATATTTTGATCTTTAGAAAATGAGAACTCGAGACATTCTTTAACTTCTGGACCTCAGAATTTTAAAATTTTAGTTAATTTTAAATTGGAGATTGGAGATTTAGAATTGCAGATATTTCAACTTTCACAGCTGGGAATTTCAAATATTTTAAATTCTTAGAATTAAAAAATTCCAAGACATTTTTCTTCTCTCGGAGCTTAGAGTTTTAGAACTGCAAATATTTCAAGGCTTTTAGAGATTTAGGCACTTTAATTTTAGGAAGATATTTCGGGAAAAGTCACGTGAGAATTGGCAGAAATATTTTCCTTCGTTCTCCATTGAAAAATCTTCGCTTATTAATACGAATGCCGCGTCATATATAGCACGTGACGTTCTCGATTACGTAGATGACCGAATAGGTGAAATTAAAAGGCAAGCTTGTGTTGAGCTGCGGCAAGCAAGTTGGAAAAGTCTGTCGAAAGACGGACACGAACCGCGAATATTGCTAAATTCAGGGCACTCGCAATTAGGAAGCGCATACTATTTCGTATTTAATTACGTTCCTCGCGAGCCCCGCTGGATACACGGCGGCGTTGTTAAACGTCGCTACAATTTAATAGCAACAGCTATTTGCGTATTAAGCAAATGCATTTGTCCACTCGGAAATTGGTTCTCCGTGGCAAATCGTCGTAAAAATTGCTCGTTGCTGTCGAATACGTGGGGGGAAAGTAGCTTAGAATACGAAGCTCCAGTTTCTGCGACACTTAGTTCGCGTAATCCAACTTTTCCTCCAGTCTTTCGAATTTTGAAATTAATTTGCGACAAGTATAAATATTCCTCGATTTGTTTCTGCACAAAATCTATCTATACTTGATAGACTGTCATTAATAAAACGATAATTGTTATCTTTAAAATCGGTAAAATTTCACTTATTTTATATTATATTGGAATTTTATATTATATTGGAATTATGTTGTATCGATTATTTTCATCCTGTTTATGCTGTTTATGTGATAATAAACTACAGTGGATCAAAAAAGTTTCGAATAATACCAAGTTTTGGTTAATATTTCTTGCTATGTTTTTTTTTTTAAATAAATGATAAATTATGAATCAAGCAAACCTTTTCTTATATTATTAATTATATTATTCTTATTTATTTTTATATTATTAATTATTATTATTGTTATGTAATTCGTCATTAAAAATTGCTGCTATGCACATTACTTCTATGCACACAGTGATTTCACTATTTGAGAAAACAAATTTTGCTAATATTATCATTCGTCTTCATAAAGACACCTGTCCAGTATTTTTTTGACACACTGTACACACAGATATCTATCGAAACGCATTATCTAACGATATTATTACCGAACGCGTAATTTGCCCATCATCATTCATCGATCAAATGGAACATCGTAAAAAATATTGAGGCATAAAATCATCGAGATATTTTAATCGTGCAGCGAAACACTGAGAGGAAAATCTTTGTCACTCCGTTGGACATTGATTATCTTTAGCGAGGTTGGCAAACGCCCGCTGCGTTTAACGATTTCGTCTTTAATTACGGCGTAATGCAAAATTCGCCAGAGAGGAGAACAGTAAAACGTAAACGTTTGGCGTTGGCTTTGGCACGTGGCTTGGCCTCTATGTTGCTCAATCTGTGGACGAAAGAACGTCCGCCGTGGTTTGCGTTGCTGTAACCGCGGCTCCTGGTGTTTCTCGTTGCTCGATTTCACCAAGATGTTTCGTCGCCTCCATTTTTTTTTTTTTTCTTCTTTCTTTCGACCGGTAATTGCGAATCCGGACGTACCGCGCGGATTTGGTGCTGCAACACTTCTGAAACGCAGACGTTTCGTTCGACAACTCGTTCGGCCATGTCTTACTTGAATTTTATTATATTTTCGGGAGATATACCTCGCATTGATGAATTTTGAGGTAAACCGAAGCATCGCTAGCTTCATCGACGATGTATTAATTATTGAAATTACTTGTTAATAAATGACGTGAAAAAAAGTTTCCTTTGAAAGTTGGCAAAGCTTGACAAATGATAAAAATTGTGTCTAGTAAGTTTGAAACGTTGTCAAAAAAATACTCAAACTGTCGATTGCATTTCACGTCTAAACTCGTATCTTCCTCGAATTACTATCGCAACAGTCGCAAATTTCGATCTAAATCTAATTCTGACTCTACCGTGACACACTAACTGTTTCACACTAACTCGCTATCTTATTCAAACATCTCTCTAAAGAAACGATTATGAATTTTAAAAAACCAAACCAAAACGTTTCATTGAACTTTCATTGGATGGAAGGTTAAACAGACCACTGAACGTTGATATTTCTTGAAAATTATTTAAATATTTTCGAGATATTTAAATTTTTAATATATAATATTATAATATTATAATATTATAATATAATATTATATAATATTACAATTTTAATATTTAAATTTTTTTAATATTTTTAACAGTGCTCGACCTAATGCAATAGTGAGAGCTTCGATTAGCTTTCATTAGGAGGAAACCAGAGGGAAAAGAAAAGAAAGAAGCGGGAGGAAACGTATGTATCTCGTTTTCGCGAAGATCGCGCCGGAAGGAGAGGAAGCTGGGGCCCTCTCCGAGAGGTTGCCGATCCGCGTCAGTCAGCGGGGGACTTAAACGCGCGTGGTGGTGGGAGGGAGGTGGGCTGAGGGACAGCGTTTTAAACGGGGATTTTAGGAGGGAAACAGCGCTCGCAAGGTAACGGCCTCGAGGACAGGATAAGACGACGGACGGGTGGTGAACACGAGGGGTGGCCGGGCACGGGGTTGGAGATGCGGCGGGATGACAACAATTCTTTTCCGCGACGGCGGAGGACCGCGGCCGGGAAATTAGCATCGATAAATTTCCCGGCGCGTCGTTCCGCGTTGTCGCCGGCGACGTCGAGGACGACGACGATGCTAGGCGACGCCACCGTCCGCGCATATAGCACCGCGAGAATGACACGATGATGCATAGGCGACTGTTTTAAGAATTATTCGTTATTTATTGCCTGGCGAAGGAGCAGATTTCTTTCTTCTTTTTTTTTTTTTTTTTGTTTTTCTTTTCAACCGCGTTTGACGCGTCCCCATCCTTGTTCAATCCTTGCTGGTATTTCGGGATTTTCGAGACCGATTTTGGAAAGATATACGCGCGAAATACGTATTTAACATCATTGAACACTAATCATAAACATCCGGTAACAACAAGAAGCATAATTATACCAATGACAATGAAAAATTGTCGAAATTTGTTACTTGATATTTTTCTTTTTCTTTTTCTTTTTTTTTTTTCGTCACATTGAATTGGGCAGAAGTTGAAGGAACACTAACATTTCGTTATCTAGTTTTAACGTTTTAAGTTTCGATGAAACAGTGAGACAAAATCGTACAGCGCGTTCTCGTTTCAAAGAGAAAATTTCAATTTTCGAGACCACCGGTGGATTCAGTTACGAGAAAGATTTTTTTTAATCTCGATTACGCGACGTTTGAATTTTTACAATTTTCGAGAGAAAGGTATCCTCGCTTTCTCATCCGCTACACGATGTAAAGTCGTAACCCACGAAAAAAAAAACGAACTCTTGACTGTCAAAGTAGAAACTTCAAGCTTTAAAGTGAATACCACGTGGATCGCTATATGATTTTTTTCACGAATTTTTATCAGTTTGAATTACCGACAATTTTTCTCATATATATTGAATAATTCTAGCATGCTTCCCTAAATTTACGAAGATAAATACAACTCATCGAAACGACACGGCGTTTGTTAAAGACGATGGTCATTTTAGAATCCTCCTCAACACGTGTCAGAAACTTTCGTCAAGAATAATAACTGTCGTACAAAAATCATGTTTTCTAAATGCGAGTCAAGTACAATTACAACAAAAATATTTCTCGTGATGGAACCAAAGTGTACCTAGTTACAGTCACATTGTATCACGTGTACATTGAAAAACGTGGCACACACTTCATTCAAAAAACATACTCCCCACTTGGCCACCCGAAATTCCCGAAAGCCGCGCCGCCAGAAATTCAAAAGCTGTCCAACACAGCAGCAAGAGATCCACCGCGGTGTGAAATTTTGTAGGCAGAAAAGAAAAGGGGGACACCGCGGCGACGGCGACGAGGGAAAGAAGTTAGGAAACGGCGAGATTTTGCACCGGGCCGTCCCGTGTAAGAGCGCAAGACTTCCCCGAGTGGAAGATTCGTGCTCCTGGAACCGGGGCAGGATTTAACGGAGGGGCAAAAAGGAGGGAGGCGAAGGGGGTCGCGCGCAGCCCGGTAGTTAAAAGTTACAAGATGATTCGTTGAGTAATCCCAGACCGTTTCCAGACGGGTTGCAAATTGCAATCGTGAACGCTGCGATAATTGTCGCGACGGTTCGCGTAATGACAATTTTCATCGTGTCGTCACACGGCCGCCGCCGTGGCGAGAGTGAGGGGGAGGAGGGGGAGGGGGAAGAGGTGGAGGAAATGGTAATTGCCCTATTGCATCTTTCGAGGCATCGTCATTACTGCGAATAGACCACTCGGATATCTCCGAACGTGGTTCCTACGGCCACGTGCCCTGCCTCAACGCTCCGCTTGAAACCGCTTCTGTTACGATATCCGCGCGTCGAGAGTCTCGCCTTTTGCCTATCTCCGACCTATTTTATCGAATCCAGTCGGTCAAATGGAACCAGTTGCCGCATTTATCGACACGTCTTTCACTTTATCATGCAATATCAAATCTCGTTTGCACACGTTTGCATCTGGTATAATTCGATTTTGTTGGTTTTGTTACAACTCCTCGCCTCGAAGAGTTAATAAATATCACGTTTATTTCAAAACTGGAAGAATTGAACGACACTTTGTACGAAACAAACAAATCTACAGATATTGAATATCAATGAAAAATACGTAAGACATTTCTTTTGAGAGGCTTCGAATAACTAACTTAGTGGCGTGTTTGAAACGTGTGGATAAACAGAATGGAGGATAACGTTTACTCGTGGAATATATTAGTCAATTGTAAACTGCGTTCCCGCTGCGTTTTCTTCTCATCCATTCTTCTCACTTGTCGCAATTCGACAAGTCGGCCGTTCGAGTCCAGCTTCTTGCGCCCGGAAACAATTTCAGTTCGAAGCGTAACGTTTCGGCGATTGAAAAACCGCAGAGCGGAACGCGTAAATATCGCACGCGCTGTAGCAAGATGTCTAAGGAAAAAGCAGAGAAAAAGCATTGCAGAGAATTTTAAATCCTGGCAGACTGGATGCTAAAAAGGTGGCCGCGAGTGGGTTGGAAGGCGAGTTGCCCGCCGACAATAGTTGTTATCTCGAGCCCCGGTGTACCTCCATCTAACGGTAAATCAAGGATTTCTTTTAACGAGCATTAATTGTTTTTGCGATAGTGAGAATGGCCAGGCTCGGGGGCGGTTAAAGTTAACGGTGTCTGCGCTTAATATTGCCTGTCGAGCAGCATGTAAATCGTTTCTTTCCGCCTTGCGGAACGCGTTTGCCACCCCCTCGAGTGGGCGCTCGGATTTTCTTCCTGCCAAAGCGCCCCTTTCAAACAACCGGTCGTGCCTCCCTTTCCCCTCCCTGTTTGCACCTGCCGCGCGCCGCGTCGAATATACGCGCCAGTCGAGATCAAATATATTTTTCTCGACTCGCACGACAAACACCGGAGAGCTCTCGCGAGGCAGACAAACGCCGGGGAAAAAGGTGCAGTTCGAAGAAGATCTGTCGTCTGTAACGAAACAGAAATACACGATAAGTTAAATATCACCTGGTACGTGTAAATAATGCGGCGTGTAAATAACGTGACAAAATCCAAATCTTTCGCGAATACCTAAAAACAGCACGTAAATTAAACGGGTAAAAATTTTGCGAAAGTCGACGATATGATTAATAAAAAATATCGAGGCTCGAAGCTTAGCTATCGCCTTCGTTATCGTTGGCTCAGCAAACGGTTTGAAACGAGAGCGTGCGAATAAATATTTCCGTGCGACGTTGTACATCCTCCTGGCGGAGAAACGAAGCCGACTCTTTCTCGGCCGATAGAAGTTTGCAAAGAGCCGCAATCCATAACGTGGAGGGGGGGTGGAGAGAGAGGGCACGCGCGCGCGTGTCCCAGGCTTCCGTAGGAATTCCAAGCCCGAAATTGCAAGGAATCGTTGCGGGGAGTTGAGCAACAGCGTTGCAACGACGGTCCGTTAGTCTATCCGCGCAATAAACTACAATCACAAATTACAGAGTCAAATAGTTTCGGCGTTTCGCGCGGAATGTCGCAATTTCAGGTCTGGCAACAGGGGTTTTCGGGGCCGCGGAGACTTCTTCCGCGGGCGAATGAGAGGGGTGAGGGCAGGCTGAAGGGAAGATGGAGAACCGTCGACCGGGGAAGAAACACAACCGGTCGGAGACCGGCTGCCTCTAATGAACTTACAATAATTGCGAGCCATTGATCTATGGGCCTCGAAGAGTTTTACCCCTGCGCGACATTAACCGAGCGGCGGATCCTCTCCTTCCGAGTTTCCTCGTTACTTCCTTGATTCCCCTTTGTTTCGTTCGTTCCACGGGTTTTCGTTCGAGTTTCTCTCGTCCTCCTCCTCTTCTTCTTCTTCTTACTTTCGTTTTATTACTGTCTGTCGTCGTTTACGTCTTTAAGCTTACTCTTCGCTGTGAACCTACTTTTCGCGGATAAACTCGAATTCGTTTTTGATTCGGGAAACGAATCATGATGCCGTTGTTCTTGTCGAACAAATTATTTCCCCTCAAGAGTCGATCGAAGCAAATCCAATTTAGTTTTTGTTCGTGATTATTCGCAGTATATTGCAGCAAAAAATAATTATTTCTTTCCAATTTCCATCTTGAAATGCAACCAACTTTATTTTAAACAGTAGATGCAGGCTACTTGATTGCAAGCTTGTTTCAGAAAAAAGAAAACGCACGATCTCGTTAACGATCATTTGTTTGGCGTCGATTTCAATGTGGAAAGTCAGAAAGCAACATTTCCGTCGTATCACATTTTGTGCTGTGCTACTCATCCGAAAAAGAAAAAGACGCTGTGCGAGCTCGTCAAAAAATACAGCCGTGTACTTTCTTTCGTCGAAACAAAAATAAGAATACACCTTTTTGAACGCGAAATTACGAAGTTGCCTGAAAGATGATCGAACTGTACGCTCCATATACTGCCCAGCAAAGTTTTTGCTTCTCACATCAAAAATTCGCTCTTCACTTGCTGATTAAATATTCGTGGAAACTTTTCCAGCGAAGAGAATTCGGATTTGCGTGCCACGATACTCGAAAAACGGACAAATCACCGAGAGATCGACGAGAATTGTAAAGAATTTAGTCTTAATCTCGACCAAGGATCCGCGTTCCCGAGAGCGAACGTCTCTGCAGCGCTCTCGAGTGCGTCTTCCGGTGTGCGCGAAGGACTCCCTTCTGGAGAGGGGGAGGGTGGAAAGAAAGGGAGAAAAAAAGGAAAACGAAATTACAGGCGGTGGAATTTCTATCGCATTTCTATTTGGCTGGGTGGCCGAGTTAAGGAGCTGCAGCAGCGAGTCGCGTAACTTTTGTTACAAAAGGCGCGCACGCAGCCAGCATTATCCCTAGTCCTCCTTCCCTCCCCCCGCCCCCTGGTTCTCGTAATTCCGACGCCACGTTTTTTTCCCTCGCTCGTAATCTTCGTAACGATGTCGCGAGCGCCGGTAACACGGCAAAATTACTGGATCAATGCGCTTTAAGAGGGCCGGCTCGCTCGCCGAAGCTTCCGAAGACAATGCAACCACCCCTGCAACTCCCTCGGTCCTGCGGGGGCGGACACCGCGGCCCCGCCTGAACTGGCGAATAATCTTGCGAAAATTTCAATCAGCGAAATGCGTCACATATTCCCGCCAGCGAGCCTCCCCTCCTCGCGACGCCGGCCTCGTAAATAAGCTGAATTATGCCGCGGGAAGAGCGGATTTAGAGGCATCGGGCTTCGCAGCTGCGAAGTTGCGCCCGCTCACTCCCGATTGGATCCTGGATGGAACAACCTTTTCTCGGTAGCAGCACCTCATGCTCTCGGTTAAATATCAGTTCCTGGTTAAAGTACTTTGTCTTTGAGAAACACGCGGAGAACATGACCAACGACAACTTAATGACCGATGTAACTTCGTCATAAAGAGAGATCGTGCATAATTTGCTAGAGATTTTTTTTTTTTTTTTTTTATTAATTATCTGTGACTTTTCTGTGGCTTTGGATCACACTCTGTTTATCTCTTTCTCCAGATGTTAAACTAGTAAAAAGCTGTATCTTTCAAATTTCTCTGACTTTTGTACATGGTGAAAGGCGTGATCTATAATGATGAAAACTTGTCGTCGACAATTTGAACTGTAAATGCAAAATCACGTGACGGCCAACGTTTTTGATCTCCGTTTTTCATTTTTCTGTTTTTCGAAATTGATTTTTCATCGTGTCGCCAATGGAGAAGAGAGAGACACTTCTTTCAAAGGAAAATTGTTAAAATTCAAACGCGCGTGAAAATATTAAAAAATTTGTTTCACGTCCAATTTCATTACTATAAAACTTGTTATATGAATCTTTTGTACCATTTTGAATATCAGGGTTAAATAAGAAAAATTCAAAAAAATCTTAACAATTTATATTGCTCCAGTGTTCAAAATTCAATACGACGGTGACAAATATTGTACAATTAGTTCCAAGGACTTTGATCTTCAAAATTATGGTGGCTTTAGTCACGAAAGAATTTAACATTTCTAGAGACGAGTTTCTTGAATTTTGTTAATTTTCGAGAATGGGAGTATCTTTACCTGCCTGTTGCCTGAATGTAGAAACATCTTTGAAGAAAACCAACTCGAGATCGTCAAAGTGAGGAGGCCTCACGCTTTTAAAGTAGGACCAAGTAGATTCTCGTACAATTTCTTCTCGCAAAGTTACGTCAGTTTAAATTATCGACGTGAATTTTTCATTGTCATTGGTACAACTATGCTATTCGATAGTGCCAATGCGTCACATACAAATAAATTTTGAAGTACATAAATTGTAAACTTTAATGCACAATTGAACTCGCAAACTGAGAGACAGGAAATGTGACGACACGTTGCATTTAATGGAACTGAAATAAACTCACTGCGAAATATGCGAAACCAATATTTCCAGCGAAGGATTCAACATCACTTTTCGCATGATTGAATGAATGAACGTCCAACGAAACATCAAATTACGAATATTAAAAGATTCAGCAGCTAAACGTTCATTAGAAATCTAATGAACTAATACTCCCCGCAGTATAAATAAAGTTTCATATTTTAAATTAAAAACAAAGGTTCCGGTAAACCTGAGTTTGCGATCCATTTATTGCCGGGGGGCACGGCACAACCTATTCAAAGGCACCCTTTAATAACAAATGTTCAAAGCTTTTTTCATTAGTAGCCATGCACGCAACAATAGGGCGCTATCGTTCATTCTTTCACGCCTTTGAGCATACCCTGCTGATTTTTAGTGATATCATTTATAGCGCAGCAGCTTCTATGCATTTGTACAACTCACGCGGAGCGTGTGTGTGCATGTGCGTATGACGTAACCGCGCTTAAAACCGCGCCGGGTACCTACTTTCTATTATAATTTAAAGTGCTTCTGTTTTAAAAACAACTGACTTTAGCGCCGTAATCTAATTAGAATCAGGAACGTGGAAATTATTTTTGTCACGATGAAAAGCGGTGTTGGCGTTTCAAGAACAAATAATTCATATTTGTAACACACGTGACGTGAAACCTCACGTGATGTCGCGCTCTGAAGTTAGTGGTAGTTAATTAAACTCTGATCGGAGGCTAGTTCTCAGATTCCTTCGTCTAGATCTCTCTTACGTTTCTTACCTATTTTTCCTTGCTTGTTTCATTCCTTCTCCTCAAACTATAACAATGTAAATAATAATGCAATAATACAATAACATAATAATAAAATAATACAGTGATACTATAATAATATAATATATAATATAAAGATAGTAACGATATAATTATACAATACAATATAATATAATATTGTATATATATTGTATATAATGTAATATAATACTGTATACAATATAATTATACATAATACACATATAACATACAATATATAATATAATTATACATAATACAATACAATATAATATAATATTGTATATATAACATTATATTATACAATACAATACAATATAATATAAGAGTAATAATAGAGCATTTCAAAAGAAATAATCATTTGTCACCGAGCAAATAAATATTCACAATACCACTGAAATTCTAATTCTAATTACTTGGAGATCAAAGTCATTGATTCTTGTTTCTCAAAAAAAAAAAAAAAAATGTAGAAAGAAGATTTCGTTCAAAATCGATGCTCCAAACTTTTGAACGAGGAAGTGTATCCATATTCCACAAATGTTCGTCTCAGATGTCAATTCCCTTCGCGAAACGACTCTGGAAAGCCATGTTCTCACTTTTTCTCGTAGATTGAGATTAATCAGAGACTCCCTTTCCATTTCGATCCAATTTTGCCATCCATGGCGACGTAAGAGAAACTACAAGGAGAGACTCGATTCTGCATCGAGTTCGCAGTCACAGGCTAGGCGCCAGTGAATCTGTTGAATCCAAGAGCATAAGAGAGCGAGAGCAAGAAAGAGAGAAAAAAGAAGAAAGAAAGCAAGAGACATGGAGAGGAGAAGAAAGAAAGAGGTCTCGAAAACGAGTCCGCGACGCGCGTTGGAAACGGGCAGAATGACGTGGCCCAGGGCTAGCCGGCAGGGCAGGGAAGAGGGATAGAAACGGGGAGAGTCGATGTTGCGGAGGAACAGGGAGGGACAGAGGCCGCACCCTTCACGCGTGGGTCGCCGGATGTGACAGTCGCTCTCTTTAATTACTCACACGCATACGCGTTGAATGGCCGCGTAAGAAACCGGCCAAGTGCGTCGCATGCATTCTCACCCACACCCGGCCCGGAGGACGCATTATGTTTTGCGCGTCTGCCCTCCCACAGGGCCACGCAATCACGTGGAGTCCTATCCTGGCGGCCCCGATAAAAGGACGAAAAAGGCCCAGGCCGCGCGCGTCCGGCCCCGATCGAACATCCGTCCGCTCGAGAAAACCACCACGTGCGACTTGAGAGATCCAGCTCTCGTCGCGACTCGCTTATCTGAATCACAATACCCGGTGCTAGCCACTGGCCCCGCTGAATTCCTGCCTTGCTTCTCAGTCGGACGGCTCGCTACTGCTTTACTGCAGCGTAGCCAGCTGCATCGAGGCAACGTAGGATTTACAGAAAAGTGGAAACGAGTTTTATTGTATATTTGGAATATCGAGTGGCGACGCGATAATGGTATTGGTGACAGTAGCAGAATTCTGAATCTAAAACAGAATTTTGCAAATTGAAGTTAAAAGTATCTTGGGGTGAACTAAATTAATAATTTCTCGACACAGGTCAGTTAATTAATAATTATTTCCTCTAGAGAATATCGAACTACATTAATGGACCAAAAAATATATTAAAGAATGTGCTTTCCCAAACCGTGCACGAAAACTTTCTCTCGCACAAATTACCTGAATCACCCTATATATTTGGTGGCAATGCAGCTTGATTGATTAAACAATTTTTCTTCAAACTGAAGTTACTACGATGAAAATTAAAAGAAATTTACAGCAGTTTCATTTTAAGCGTGCTCGATCTGAAGGAGATATCGAGTGTTAAACGTGCACTTTTTTTTTTTTAAACATTACACGTCATTTCCAACACTATACGTACACGTGGCTTGAACTACGCTAAAGAAACAAACTCTGCACGTTACCACTATTATCCGAACGTTGTAACGTTGTTACTCAAGCGCTATATTAATTAAGCTCACAACAAATTGCAACTCGCACGAATGCAGAAAAGTTAACTTCACATTCTGATTTTATTATAATTTGACACGCATCACACGTTCATGATCCGTCTCCCGAGAAAACTGTTCTCGAGATTACGCCACTTCTATCTACTTTCCTTGATCTTCATCTTGAACTCAACGTTAGCTTTTACACGAACGTGTCAGCGTTCAAATCTCAGAGATTCGACGTGCACAAGATCGAAAAAGAAAAAAAAAAAGGAAAAAGAAAATTGTACAACGTGACACGAGTAAAGGCACAAGTATGTCTATTGGTCGTTGATCGGGGCGGTTAGTTTTTCACCACGGAAAGTTCGTTTTTCTCGGTATCGAGAGATCTAAGATGATTAAACAGCACGCTCGCAGACACGCTATAGGAAGCTGGAACTTTACAGTAACGAATGCTTTACTGCCGGCGCTATGGCCATTAACGGGTAATTAGAAACAGATGCCGAGCGAATCTTTTAACATAAAGCATAACCTTAATTCATAAAGCGCGATTACTCAGGCAGCCGAGACAGCCGGGAAGAGGCCGTACATCAGTGACACCTTCGAAACAAAAGTTTTAATTATTTATTAGCCGGCACACGCGTTGAATCCGCCATTTCACGGTTCCACCCCCGCTTCCCAGACCGAGCTCTATGTTGGCCGGACCCCTTTCGCGCTTCCTTCGAACTGCGGAAGTTCATCAACGCGACAGGACAGTTCCAAGGCGAGGGAGTCGAGCAATTTTTATGCCACGACTTTGTGATGTACTTTTTCATTCGGATCCGGAATGTCTCTCGGAGAAAACATTTGGAAAATGATTATCTAATCGTGAATATCGTTGGAATGTTTGATGTCACAGTTACGATGGCGACGTTATATCAAAATTATATTTCTCATGTATTTTATCCCTAAGATTTCCATATCATTTTTTTATATTTTAACATGTATTATCCTACATCGCACATCCAATATCCATACAGATAATTTGTAGACATCTGTGAATTTTTCTATCCCATGAAATGAATTTTGTAACCCACCAGATTCCCATACAGATGATTTGTGAACACTTGCTCGTTTTTTTTTTTTATCCCATAAAATGACTTTCACAGATTACAACTTGTCTACACAAAAAATTTAGCGAATCATCAGTTGTTTTTGTAGTGTACTGCCTTGTGGGAGAATTATCGAGTTACGAAATTCACTTTGTGGGATAGCAAATTTCACAGCTGCCGAGAAATAATTTGTACGGGATCTTCGTGAGAAATTTGTGGGATAGAAAAATTCATTGGTGTCCACAAATCATTTAACTGAATGAAATAAGATAAATGTGGAATATAAAATATGGGATATAGAATATGGAAAGACATAAGATATTACAAGAATTCAGGATAGAGGATGTGGGTTAGGAAACAATGGGATATGAGATACGGAATGGGGAATGTAAAACGTAAAACATGAAATATTGAATGTGGAATGTGGAATGTAGGATATGTAGAAGTAGAATCACAAGGATCATAGAATATAAAATATGCAACAAGAAATGTGAAATGTGGGATATACAATATAGAATGTAGTATATAGAATATTATGTAATGGTAGTATTTTATGGGACAAAAGGTGTGATACGTGGGACATAGAATGTAGAATGTGGGATGTTAAATGTGGAATTTGGGATTCAATCCACCGAGGAACGTAGAATATTACATACCGGATATAGGATATGGGAAATATAAAATATGCAGCGTGAAATGCGGAATACAGGATACGGAGAAGTGGTGTATATATGTATATATGAAACGTAGAAACCTATAAATCTCTATGCGATTCTCCACTTACCCTTATCACTTCCACCCCGTGGAATTATCGGTAAATCGGTACACTTCGACTGGTCGCAGCATCTGCCATAGCTCAGGGAACAGCGCGATAATTATCCAGCCCGCGAGAGCCCCCCTCACCCCCCAGAAGAAGTCTTAATTCAGCAATTAACCTAATGGAATGTATATAACAATTAGCCGGTCCACGCAGTTCCGTTCCGCTACTCGGCAAAGGGGGTGCGAATGGTTCCTCTTCTTCGGCTCCGGCATTGCTGTACGTACAAGGTGGAGGAAGCACTCTCTCCGGTGGAGAAGGAAGAGAACAACGCTTTCGTGGAGGGGGTTTCGAGCTGTATCTCGTAATTACCAGCTGATAATTTATGTTTATGCGGCCGTAGAAGCCTCGGAGCTTACTTACCCCTTTTCCCGAATGGGGTGCTCCGCAGAGTGTATTACTGCACATTCTTACGTGCGTGAGAGGGTTCCGACGGCCGCGAATGGCTGAATCGTGGGATGGGACGAGGCGTTTTTCAAGCCACCCCCGGCCAGAGGGGCCGCGGGTAGCCCCCTTGTTCGTAGCTATACATCCTTAAAGTCCCACCAGCCATTACGGGCCGTCGTCGAAATTTACAGCCGTTTTCACACGTTACTGGAAGTTAATAGTCCCAGCGGGGAATCGTACGAGAAGAACGAGCAGCATCCTTCGAGACGCGATCCCAAAAATATACCGGAATTTACTAATTACGACAATACACCGAAGTCGAGCCGTTGCGTGACACCGTGGATGTAAGATATTTTACGAACGAGAGGAGATTCCGATTTGATTTCGATGAAACTACGCGCAGTTTCCCTAACCCTTCGGTACAGAATGTTTAAAAATGTATTATTAATAAATGTATATATTAATAAATGTATTATTATTATTATTATTATTATTATGGAACGCAACGATAATGTCAGATGTGCCGAGCATCGACGGCCGATGCGTTTTTTTGCACCAAGGGCCTTCTTTTATTTTTGGTTTTCAGTCAGTTCAAAGAGTCGCCGAGAGTCGCCAAGAGCACATTGTCGTCGCAGTTTCATCCTTGCATCATTTCTTTTTACTTAGTTTATTATACGCTAGTTCCCTGTCTATTTCATTTTACACCAACATATTATCAATAAACTTTGCCTAAATTTACAACATTTAATTATCGAAGGATAAACTGGTGAAGCGATAAACGTTAGAACGGAAATACGTACAGTATAGCTGTCGTTCGAGGCTATACACGACAGAGATATCAAAGATTTTCAACGAGCAAAGAGACAGGGAATTCTCGAAAAATTGCCCTGGCACTTTTAGAATTAAAGGTAGCCGCACACTACAGGCCAGACCGCATTTCTTGCTATCCTTGCTATCCCTTGACCGCAGCGGCGGCAAGAGGGTTGTGTACAGAAATGCGGTGGAGGCGAACATCTTGCGCTCGCCACAGGTATGGAATAATATGACAGCATAATCTCGTTACTTTAACGAGAGACTAATTGAGAAGTAGAAACAGTCGTTTGCAATAAAACATCCAAGGTGGACTGCTTATCGCAAGATGCAACGAGCAAAACCCAAGCGGTGGATTCCGTTTCGTTCGTAAAAAATTAGAGATGCGCGAGAACTCGAAAATGTCGGTCCGGGTCGGGAATTTATTTCGGGATCGGGTCGGGTTCTCGCGATACGAGAGATTGATCGGGATTCTCGAGAATTTCGAAAAGTCGAATGACGTTTCTCTTCTTTTTAGAAACGCTAAATTTTTAGTGAAAAAAAAAATTGTCAATGTTGAACTGTTGTGTAAAGAAATTAATTCTGTGATTGGTAATTCATGAACATTTTTTTGTATTAATTTACAGGTATGGTTTTCTTTCGTCTTTTACTGCTGGTTGTTACGCAAAACAGAAAGAGAATGTTGGAAAATTTCTAAAATTCAAGATAAAATATTACGATTATTACATATTTTTCCACCGTATTTTGTTCTTTATTATTTTATAACTCCCAGGAGTCCCAGAAATTTTCACAATGCCGATTTTCTCCAAAATCCCGACTTCTTCGACAATCCCAAAAATTCTCGATTTCTAGCAAGGGAATCATACCGAAGTGTGAATCATCGATTTCGATGAAATTTGGCACAAATGTAGTTTATCTAAAAAATATTTGACCCGTATTTTTTCGTTATGTTTTCGATGTTGAAAAGGCGAAAGCTACCCACTAAAAGTTGTGGGTAACATGTTTTATCCAGCATCTCAGAAATTACTGAAAACGCCGTTTCCATGTAAATCAATGTTGCCGTTTGTAAGACGCTTTCTCAAATATAAAATTGCACGAACGTGCAACAATCCACTAGGAAAATGTACGAATCGAGAGAAACCGAATTCAAATCTCGTGGACTCGCGAACCTAACCAATTGCTTCGAACCGATCGGGCCGGTTATATCGTCCGGAACTAATTGCAATCGTCAATTAGAGCGCACCAGCCGAAACAGAGAGGAGATGGCAGATATTAATTATCGATTGGCCGAGTGAGAGCGAGTTAGGTAGCCAGCTAACCGTGGTTAAACACCAAGCGGGGAAGGAAGGAAGACGCAAGGACGAGCCACCAGAGAATTAACTTTCAATTTAGGCTCTTTGTTCGGGCGGGCACCTTCTCGCCGGACGAGGCAGGTAGGTTACACCTGTGCCGGTGACGCCTGCCGCTATCGGGCAGGGAACTTCCGGCAATGGAACTCTGTCGATCGTGTTCTGCCACAGTGTGTGTTTGCTCGTTTTCGGCCGGCTTTCGTCCCTCCTCTGCCCAGATTTCGAGTGGTATTTGTGTGCACGGCGCCGGTTTCTCGCTTTCTTATCGATTCTGTTTGTACACGTTGCACAAGCAGGTAAAAGAGATGGCAAATGGGTTTTCTGATCTTTGAGATCTTTACAGTGTTGATACACCGTGGATAGTAAATTTGACCAGGCAGGGATATTACGCAGGAAGTTTGAACGAAATGAGAAATTTGTTCGCGATTAGTAGCAGCCGAGTTCTTTCACAGTTGGTTGTTATTTAGCCGTGCGGTTGGGATTCTTTGTGCGGCTGAAATGATTTTCGAGAAATGTTGCGTTTCATGCATTAGATGGTATGATTTTTGTAATCGTTATATTTCTTTGATTATTTTTTTATGTTCCTTCGATTCGTCGATATTACACACGAATTTATACACAATTGGTCACGCAATTTGTGCAAAATACTTACGTAAATTCATACGCACAAATAACACAGTCTTCAGAAAAGAGAGAAAAATATTCCGCAACTCTAATCTCACGATCTTCCGTGGATGCATCGGTGCAAAACGTTGACAAAACTGGTGGAAAAGTCAGTTTGTAAGTAAAAGTTGGGAAATCGTCAATTACGCTCGAGCTTAGCCGAGAAACGCGTGAGCGAATAGGGGAAACGTAAACATGGTGAAGAGAGTTCTGGTTCGAACAGTCTCACTCAACGGGTTCGGGCCAAGGTGTCCAAGTTGGCGGGAAGGTTCCGCGCCAGAAGTCAACGTACTCGAACGTACTCCCCGTAGAACGTCCACTTTGCTCCTTATGTCGTGCTCGTTCACCCTTGACGCGACACCTTTAAGTCTCCGGGGCCGAATGTTCCTCCTGCGCGTTACATGCACGCCAGTATTGCCGGTACGGATGCACAGAGTGGCGGAGGAACCGGAGGGGAGCCGCGCAGATGTCGGTGAAATTCCGTTCGGAGAGTCACTCGAGCGGAGCGGCGTGCATAAGTGGACGAGCCAGCTCACTTTGGAAGGCGAGTCTTCCTTTCGTTACCCGCGCAAATTCGGGAACCGTCTCGGCATCGACCGGCGACGGGGAGGATCACGTCGCCTCCGGGACTCGTGACCCCTGCGATTCGCGCACTTCGGTCATTAAGACCGAGTCCATGCTCACGAAAACCGAGTTTTCTTCGCTCGTAGTTTCCACCCATCGCCCTTCCAAACTTAATTCTATCAGATCACGTTGTTGCCGTCTTTAAATAATCGGAGATGCAATTCCTTACTTGTCATTAACTTGTCCGTACTACGATCGATAACGATTTTTAAACAGATACCTACGTGTAAACATCTCTCTCTTTGTAATAATTTTCATACAAATATGAACGAGTCATACATACAGAAATAGGGAATTATTTTGCATCAGACAGTACATTTTAAGAAAACCATAGGGATTTAGTGTAAAATTTTGAGACGTTTTGTTGAATGAATGTGATTAACGAGATAATTTGGAAGAAGTCTGACGAAAAGGCTTTGAAGAAGAGCCGTTACTTGGATTACTAGTTCCAAGTTTCTGTTTCTTCAGACCCGTCTAATTTCTATCTGATATCCACTCGGCGTGCAACTCTGAACTCTAACTCACGAGTCCACCTTGAACAAATCAGAGACTCAACCGAGTCTCACAGTCTCGTCGAACGTCGTAGCGCCGGAATGCAATCAATTTCAATAGAAATTCATATACGGATTTTCTGTGTTCCAGACTGAGACTGTGTCTATGTTGCGAACGACGAGAAAAGCGGGCAGCGCTTCTCCGAGTAATTAAAACCCGCAAGGAAGCAATAAAGGAGAGATCAATTACGCGCCGCCCGCGCGAAGATCCGTGCCCGATATTTGGAGCATGGAACGCGTGAAAAGCGGATTCAGACACGCTAATTCCCCCGAGCGAGTCATGCGTCAGTGTGGCCATTAATTTCCAATTAAGAAGGCAGTAAAATTTCAATAATGGTCGTTAAGAAGCAGACGGTACGAGGCGAGCTTGTCCGGCTGCGTTTGGCTTCGAGGCAGGGGTTGAACAGGAGGAAGAACAGTCGACATCCTCGAGAGAGTAACGAAGAGAGCGCGCAACTGACGGTCAGGTGCGCCAGATGCGTATACTCGCCCCCTTCTTTCCCTCGCATAAAGGTCCATTTATACTATCGATGAACCGTGCACCAGCCCAGCCAGAACGAACACACCTATCTATCGATAGTGTTTTTTCTTTGTTGGTTAATAATATGTAAAAAATATAATATAATACGTAAAAAAATATAATGTAAAAAGTGGTAGTGTTTTTTTTATTATTGGTTAACAATATGTAAAAAGTATAATATAATATGTAAAAAAAATATAATATAATATGTAAAAAAATATAATGTAAAAAGTGATAGTGTTTTTTATTATTGGTTAATAATATGTAAAAAATATAATATAATATGTAAAAAAATAATATATGTAAAAAACATTTTATATAATATAATACGTAAAAAATATAATGTAAAAAGTGGTAGTGCTTTTTTTATTATTGGTTAACAATATGTAAAAAGTATAATATAATATGTAAAAAAAATATAATATAATATGTAAAAAAATATAATGTAAAAAGTGATAGTGTTTTTTATTATTGGTTAATAATATGTAAAAAATATAATATAATATGTAAAAAAATAATATATGTAAAAAACATTTTATATAATATAATACGTAAAAAATATAATGTAAAAAGTGGTAGTGCTTTTTTTATTATTGGTTAATAATATGTAAAAGAATATAATATAATACGTAAGAAATATAATGTAATATGTAAAAAATATATAATATAATACGTAAAAAATATAATGTAAAAAGTGATAGAGCTTTTTTTTATTATTGGTTAATAATATGTAAAAAATATAATTTGTTAATTGTTCATTACTGTATGCGAACGCATTCTAGTTGACCGTCAATTTGAAAAGAAAATACAATTGCAACTGTGACAGCAGTGAACGAGCCTCTGAGTTTGAGCCTCTCGTTGGCAATGAATTTTCAAAAAAGCTCGTCCGACTAGTGAAAATTAAACAAAAAAAATTTTGTATCGCAATCTGGCAATTGACTGTACACAAGAATTTGTCTTGCGTTTCAGTCAAATTGGAATCCATCTTGATTCTCTCCCCCCGATACAAATGGTCGTCACACTTGAAATAATAAGAAACGTACGTCGACGCTGGATTTCTTTTCGATATTCCTTTGTGATTAAAAATTGATTTTCGTCGTCGATCGTTTCTGAACTCGGGCGTTAAAACTGCTGAAAAAACATCCCGGAAACACCTCGTGTGTTTCGCTTCTCGTGCACGCTTCTCTTATTAACCCCGCGGAGCACGATGTTACGCGAAACTGCGAGCAAATCGGACCTCGGTTACACACATCGCGGCAAGGTTAATACCTGACGAATTCGAATTGAGTATTATTCTCAGCCTGTACAAACACAGGGTCTTTGGCGGCCGGCGCGCCGATTCCCCGCAAACGCCTGTTCCGCTGAAACTTCGGCCGCGGCGCTCGGGTCACTCGCTTGAAAACTGTAATTATAACGGCCGGTAAGTAAATTATAATACAATGCGTGGCCCGTCTGTTTGGTATTCGCAAGATAAATAACACGCGGCACGGCGCCGAGGTTAGAAATCAGTTTGACCCCGACGGGGGTTAAGGGTTTAATACGCGAGGCTGAATTTCCACCCACGGAAAGCCGAAGAGAGAGAGAGAGAGTTCTCCTCGAAGCTTGACCTCCGCAGGTCCGCCAGTTTTCTGACCTTGAATTTTTGTCGATTTGCCATTGACTGAGGTTTCGCGAAATCGGCAGTTGTTCGATACCTCCGAGTACGTAGAAAGTTGCGACGGCGTTTGTGAAATTCAACGACCGCAGAGTGTTATCGGGATGGATGGACGATGTAATGGGAAATTAACGGGCAATTACGGCGCACAGTGTATCGTAGCAATTAATGATTTGCAGCTAGTTCGCCAGAAAGCAAGCCGGTTACAAAGCGCGATACCATCTGAGCCGGCAGGAACAAAAAACATGCGTAGCACGTCGTTTCCAGGACCGGCTCGTAGAAAGTGCCGGGCACATAGCACGCTATTCCAACACAAATGGTTCCAGAAATCAAATTGCGCAAGAAACAGTGGAACTAACGGATTCACGGTGATTATCGTCTAGTATGAGATACCGTGCTTCACCAAAAACCTTCGTTCCTGTCGAACCGAGACTCTATCCTCCGAGAAAACGCTCGCTCGAGAATCGTTTCGTTCTTTGAGAAACTACTCGAGAAAGTTTGAGAACGGAATCTGTATTTTTACAGAGGCTTTTACAGACTGCAATTGTTTTCATAACTAATTTCTGAATCCTTTGGATTCGGATTTCTCCGATCGTCGAAAGAAAAAAAGAGATGAAATTCGAAATAAATAAGATTTGAAAAATAGAAACGCGAGTGAAATTTTCTAGGATTCGATGATTATTTTCCAAGAAACTTTTCATCCTCTTTTAATTACGTTTTCGTCGCTATTATATACAGGGTGTTCCAATAATTTATACCTCGTATTATATTCTACAAAGTGAAAATAAGATTATAACAAAAATACGAGACGTGACAAACACAACTCAGTACGAACGAATTTCAAACGATGGACTAGTCTCTAAAAAGAATTTCTTAGTCCTCCAGATCACCGGACTAGCTCACGTCTACTTACAAAAAAAAAAAAAAAAAAAATATCTTTAAAAAAAAAAAATGAAAAAAAAAAAAAAAAATAAATATATAAAAAAAAAAAAAGAAAAAAAAAAAAAAAAAAAACAAAAAACAAAAGCGAGAAGTGTTACGAGTATTTAAATTGCGGGAAACCACGGTTA